>NC_080669.1:32908297-33208297 GCF_027579445.1 Ammospiza nelsoni | reverse complement strand
GTCCAAGTTTTTTCCCTTCAATTATTTCTATAAGGTTCACAACAACACATTTCATATTGCAAGATAACAAGTAACAGGAACAGGGTTATTCTAATTACAGGGTTTCTCAACAGAATGATATTTTCCTTTTAAAACACTTCAAGGAGAAAGCCAAACTTTTGTTATTAATCACTATGTGTTTGAAATATTTTTTTAATATTCTATGTCACAAGTTCTTTTCACCTTGCTTAGAACACATTGTAAGCTCACATTGAAGGGAACCACCCAGGAAATATATACCCCACAGATTTGTTTTCACTATTTTAACAACTTTGTTTTCTACTGCAATTGGATGGAATTAATCCAGCAACTTAATTCTTTAGAGGCAGATCTGTCAAAAAGGAACTAACATGGGCGTTGTCTTCTGCTCCCCCATCTTTGTCTTCAACTAAGGAAAAAATATAATGGAAAATTCCCCAAGCCAAAACATCTCAAGAGGAACTTGTTGCAAACAGGAAAGAGTTAATAATAGGTTTACCAATTCATTTTGACAGTAAGGCTGGGACAAACACTGCACCATACATTGCTTGAAAGCACCTAATGGGGTTCATTTGCAAAGAAAGAGTCTTTATTTCTCTTGCCAAGGAAAAGCAACTCTTGCTATTTGCTATAGCATTCATTTTCAAGTAAATAATTACAATTCTTCCAGGGATGAGGGTAAAAGCAAAGTTGTAATCAAACTGTTTCACTGCCTAAAACCATAGATGGCAGTTTTTTATCTTGCCTCTCACCTTTTCTTTCATTTTGGTATCCCTGATTAGTTTGTATTATGGATTTCTGTAACTTAAATGTAAACAAAGTGAGAAATATTGGCAAGAGGATACCAGGTGAACAATAAATGAGACAGAAGGTACAGCTGAGAATACATTCAATCCAACAAGAAAAAAATTTTCTCTTTCTGTAAGTTCTTCCTAGTTATTTCCTACACCAAAAAGAAGAAATGACACCCATATTAGATTTATTTGATTTGTGTATGTCCTTAAAATGAAACTAAAGAAAAAATTGAGTACTTGCTTTCCTTCAACTAAAGAGTTAAATAGAAAAAAAGCAGACAATAAAACAAAACAAAACAAACAAACAAACAAAAAACCACACCTGCATAAAGGTAGTCTAGGCAAGATAGACAAGACAGATCTGGAAAAGTCATATGTTCCTGCCTTCTGACAAAAAGCCATCCATTATTAACAACACAAGCACACTTTTGTCTAGTCTGAGTGGAATTATATGTATGAGCTTTACTCATGCCTATAGATACATCTGTTTATGTAATTTCCTTCTTCTATGAATAAACAAACTAGTAAAATCACAGCAGAAGTGCTCCAAATTCCAGGTGTCCCTCTAATAGATTTCATAAGATTTTACTCTGTAGCCATGATCTAAACTAAGAGATGACAGTTCAGTGAAGAAAAAGGCATGTTTACTTCAGGAAAGGATGTCCTTATGACACCTATCTGCTCTGATGAATCCACTAATGTGAAATTTCTAACCCAATAGGCAATGATTGCACAGCACTGAGACTTCTCTCATTATTCAGGAAATATGTGTTGTTACAGTGTCAGCTCTCTCCCTGCAGACTTGCTGCCAAGCAATTACTCATTTTCATCACTTAGATTTTCTCATCCCCCCACCTTTTCCTTTTTATTTTACTATGTTTTGTGGGTGTCTATATATCCAGCATACTTCAAGAAGCAAACACACACAGTACTGGAATGAAAATTATGCTTTTCTTATTTGATTTTAAATAGAAAAGCACTTTCACGTCCTTAACAATTGATGCTGTTTTAAGCTTTACAGAAAGCAATAGGAAAAACCAGTATCTGCAGGGAAAAAAAAAATGGAAAGCAATCAAGAGTATTTCCACTGTTACACATATTTGCTCCCTGTGACAACCTGTGAAAACTATCTTCTATGCCCTGAGTCATTCATCTCACTCTCTGTGAAGCATCAGTAGTAGACAGAGGGGATTAAAAAAAGCAAAAGAAAGAGTAGTGATACTTTTTTATGAATGTGTCTAACTTGGTCTCTTAATGAGGAACCCTACTGGATAACAATCTGACTGTCTCGATTTTTTCTCATTTAAATCCATTAATTCATTTAAATCCATATCTGCATTTTGAATTCAAGAGTTCAGTTTGCAGTAGGTGGAAAAGGGGTTCTGATGAGACAAAAAAAGAGTTTTAGAGAAAATAACTACATATATGATATTAGGTGATACATCCGTGCCAAATTGTTTCTATATGGTCAGATTTGTACCAGCACAAAAGTATTCAAACATTAGTGGCCTGTAGAAGATAAGTTATTCAACAATATAACAGATCTAATATCCCATTAATCCTCAATTTAAACAAAATATCTAACAAGCCAAAAAATGTGTATGAAACTTAGCCATCTAGGACCAAAAGGTCAAGATTTTACAGCAACTGTTGATTTTACATGCTTTAATTTCAGATGTTCCACCTGACAGGAACATTCTGTATTTTCAGAAGGTATCCAGCAACCTACATTGAAAGTTGAGACGTGGCAGTCAACCATGATGGATGGGAGAGAGTTTAGAAGGCCCTCAGGAAGTATTGCTGATGTTATTCCCAGAAGTTTGTTGTTCCTGTGAGCCAAGGAGACAGGAGACTGAAATCTATTTCTTTGAAAAGTTTGTGAAATGGCTCCATTGTGAGGACTCTAGATTTTTTTATAGCTCAGAACAAGGCTTTCAATATACTTCTATAAGCTTAACCTTCGTAAATGTCCTCCCTATTTATATGTTCTTTCCCTTCTCTCCTACCAGCCCAAGCACAATCATCTAAGACCTCTCTCTTACTCCAATAAATTAAAGGAATAGCAGCCACAAAACTTTCCTCCGGTCACTTATGCTGGGAATCAGTCCTTACCTTCTCACTGGGAACTGAACTTTCCAACAGGGCATCATGACAGCCTCCAGGACTCTACCAAATGGAAGTGTCAATCTCTATTACTTCCCTATGTTCAGCAAAATAATGTGTGTGAGAGGAGTATTTAGATGACTTGCTATCTGTACCTCCTTCCTATAGTGCAGAATACAAATGCATGACAGGACATAATCTCAGACAATATGCCAGGACACAATTACTAAATGGGTGCATAATTCTCACAAGCCCTACGCTTAGAAGAGAGCATACCGTGAAGAAATCAAAATGATAGCCATTGATGTGGTAGTTCAGAGCTGTAACAAAGATTTGTGTCATAGCCCATAAATGACACAGAGGATAAACCTAAGTCATCCCAGAGCCAAAACATGGGAACAGTCCTGGCAAAGGCAGGACTGCAAACATCTAAAGTCTCCAAAATCTCTAACGTGTAGTATGTGGAGATGGTATGGAAAACCAGAACTACAGCTCCATTTAATAACATATATTAATACACCTAATGAAATTGTTGCTGTACTATCTAGACAAGTTCACAGATACAAAGAATCAATTAGGATGGAAAAGACATCATCGAGTCCAACCATAAACCTAACACTGCCCACTCCACCGCCAAGCCATGACCCTAAGCACAACATGTACATGCTTCAAACTCTCCAAACTTGAGCCTCCCTCCTCAACCACTGTCGAGGGGTGCAAGTCCCCAGGCACTGACTGGAAATGGAGCTGGAAGCAAAGAGGGGCAAGGAATGCTTCTTTTCAGAATGTGGCTGCAGATGAAGTCTGCATGCCTGCTAGGAAAACTCCATTACAATTTTTATATAATCATTATTCAGTATAATCCCTTGTGATTTTTGTCATCATTTGGTCATCATTAACAGGATTTATCTTATCAGACAAGTCATTTTCCTTAATTAAGTGGCTAACTGCAGATGGTATCCTACAGAAAACATCTGATATCATCATAAATATTCTCAAAATCTTCTTGTGTGTACAGGCAGAGCTCTTTTGTCAGTCTTTCATAGCATTAATAAGCAGTAAGTTTTACCTTAAATAGCTGAATAATTTTGCTTCTATTGTTGTCAGATATAGCATAAAATACAGATTTTTGGAGCAAAGTCAATTGTGAATTTCCTTATCTTGATCTGACTTAAAAATTCTAATTTTCTAATTCTTAATATTATGTGCAGATCATTTCTATTTGCATTCCGCATTCTTCTATTTGTGTTCCTCAGTCTTCATTTTCAAAGGACAGAACAGTGGCCAACAGCAAGTACTAAAATTTAATAAATATTTGCATAATTTAAATGAGGAAGTGGACCTTTTCCTAGAATTTGAGACAACCATCCAAATATTTTTCCTGCATTTCCTCTAGAGTCCTTAACACTCAGTGACATGCCTGTTTCCCCTAATGTAAGTGGACAAAGGATAGAATGGAATGTAAGATTGATGTAACAGGAAGAATGACTGAATAACAAAAGAAAAATTTCATTATTTTTTAAGAAATCTATAGCTTTTAGTTAAACCTGATATCACCCTAACTTACCAGAAATGTCATCTATAGAAGTCAGCTGATGGTGTCTCTCCTCTCATACTATCCTATCAGCTGTTCTCATGCAATCCAAAACAATGTAAAATTTCCTCAAAGAGAAGAGAGCTTTCCCCAGCATTAGAATCCAGTGCCTGGTCTTTTCCATCTGTTTTATGGAAGGAATGCACAATGCAATGTGCGTTCTTCCTACAGAGTGATTATGATGCTATTTTCCTTCCTGGGAAAAAACAAAAGAAGAAAGTGATCTCAACTAAACTGAGTCTACATTCCCCAGAGTTCTGTTTTCAAGGTATCCAATGCTTTGAAACTCAATTATTTTTATAGATAGATTATCCTGTCAATGTAGGACAACAAAACTTTTACTTTATTTTTTTTATCAGGTGATTGGGGGCAGCTCAAATCCATTCACTGAGATTCATTAATTCATTACAGAGGAAAAACGTTCTGAAGTTTTCTGCCATACATCAGTGGCATTTTGGTCTTCTTGTGGACGAGTACATAACCTGCAAGGCAGATCTTCAGTAGGAAGATATTTCTCTGCTCCAGAATCCTTATAAAGTAAGTATATCATAGAGCACTTGTATGATAATCGTGCAATACTTTATTCAGTGAAATTTTTACTACTTATGTGGTATTTTGGAGAGATTTTTCTCAGCAAAGGTATGTCTAGGGATTTTTTTCCTCTCGTTTTTGCATAAAATGCTATTCTGTATTGCCCAAGGTTCCAACAGAAGTATCATGGGAAGTAAAGTAACTTAGTGTAAAAAAAATGTTCAACATTGAGATTGTTAAATTTGATCTGGGAGAAAAAAGTCTTAAGTGGCCAATTGCAGAACTACCTGTCTGGTAGATTAAGCAGATGTAAGTCTTGGAATTTCGATGTCTTACCATAGTCTGATTCACCCTGAGCCAATTCCCAAAGTCAAAGCACTTGGAAAGCTGATGTGCTGACAGACAAACACCTTTTAAGATGTAAGCCTTCATCTCTGATCTCTATTCCAAATTAATATAACACAAGTCTTGCTGAGAGCAGTAGAATACTGTGCACAACACTCTTTCTTCCACAAGGCCTTTCTTTTTCACTTCTCCATTGCACCTTCACTAGCAGTTCAGCTAGCTGTACAACAGACCACTCCAGAGATGAGGTCTGGCCGACAACAAAGACTTTTTTCCTAGAATGAATTTTCCTCTGGAGCTGTTCCCTGACCTAATTCACTGTGTGACTGCACCCAAGCCACGAATGTGCATCTGGAGATGCTGAACAGAATGGAAACATGTTGTCTGCTCACAGCAACAAATTATGCAAGACTAAATTTCTAACTGAAGACTGAATTCCAGAGCTATGGTTGATGGTATATTTAATTAATCATAATCCATGTCTTCAAGAAACTGACATATTCTCTAGTTCTTGACATTAAATTAGTAAATATATGGAAAAAGTAAAATCCAATGATTTATAGTTCTTCTGTTATTTATTTTCATGTTATGTAAATGCATAGTATGAAATGCACCATCTGATTATGTGTGTAATTAATATGCCCCTTATCCCACTAGTTATTTAAGTCAGTGATTTCATATTTTATATTTCAGGTCTCCTTTTGCAATAATAAATTTTATCAGACTTTTATTGTAAGAGGGAGAAACATATCTGGAAAAAAGGTTTGAAGGCCAAAAATCTTTCTGTGTTCTATTGGGAATCTTGAAGTCAAAGCAAGTACATACATCGCTTTGCAGAACTGGTGCTTGTTTTGTTAGATCACCAATTTTAATCCATATGACTCATACTTACTAAACTAAGTTTGTATTTTGTTAAGAGCAGTCAGGCATAGTTGAAAGCAGTGAGGTGAAAGCAACCAGATACAATAAGGTAAACCCGTACAATACCATTTAAAAGATACTAACAAAATCCAAAAATTTTTGTCCCATCATTTTTCAATGGACTACTGCAATTTTCTTACTTTTTAACACAGTTATAAAATATTTGTCACAAAACAGAAGCAACATGAATCTGCCGCATCATGTACCTTAGTTCATAATTCTAGTATATAAACCAAAGTTAAATTTGTAACTTTGATGACAACTATAGAAATAATATTGGACTATCATGGTTCTTTAAATTACTGGCACTGTTGGCTGCGGGCCCTTCCATTTTTGCAGATGTATCAGCTAACAGAGTTCTTCAAAGAGGAGAGTTTTCAGTCCTCCAGGTCTACCACAGTCCTGCTGTGCATAATTATCTCTACAACCGAACAAAAGCTTGTCAACACTTTCTAAAGTCTGTAAAGTATTTGCATTTCTGGAGATCAAACAATCGATAATGTAAAATATATCATAAATACATCATATGAATAAATTCTTAGCAATAAATCATTGCAATTACAAACTATTTGAGCTTATAGAATTTATTTCTAAAATTTCCTGAGCACTTTTTATTGATCCATGCTCAAAATACCTAACAATAATTACAGTAAGCACAGTCTCAAGCCTGCACCACACAAGCCAATCTCTTTGCTGAAAGAGTGGAAAACTTTCGTAGTCAGTAGTTAATTTGCCACTAGATTGATTTAAGATGAAGGCTCTTGTAAGATGCAAAATTGATGGCTGGTATCTGGGGACTAGGCTTGGCTGGGGACTTGGTTGGCCTTGGGGGTGGTTTTTTTGGTTGTTGGTTTTGGGGTTTTTGGTTTATTTGGTGGGGAGTTTCTACCTGAAGAAAAATAATTTAATGGGTCAAATGCAATTCAATTTTCTAGTTTACTGGGACTTCTTTTACTAGTTTGACTTTTTGCTAAACAGTTTGTTCAAATTAACCCAAATTTTTTTCTTAACATTTTGCAATTTCCCACACACCATTTTTGTGGTACTATGTAGATGTAAGTATAAAAAAAAAACATTTTTAAGATAAGTTTTGCCGCAGAAGTTAAACTTTGTAGCGATTGTGAAATAAAGCCTTAATTAGGAAATTAATGTTGACATTTTGAGATGACTAATTTAAGTGCTTTGAAATTCCTAATTGCTTCAGTCTCCTGAAACTGGCAAAAACTAAAGAAAATTGAGATAACTCTAAAAAACAATAGCAAATTATGTAAAATTACTGAAAAGAAGTTTTCCAAAAGCCCTTTGCATAAAGGCTAAATCTACGTGTTTACTCCCAATAGAAAAGCTAGAGAGCTTTTGCCAGAGGACCGACTGAGGTTAAACACGGCACTGTCAGATAAGTTGGGATGGAAAGATTTCATGCAGCAACTCACTCACACACATTTTTCTTCTCTTTTTATTGTAACTTATATCTACATATTTGAACTTGCTCAGAAAGTCTTTTGGAAACCTGCTGTCTTCTGTATTTCCATCCAGTGATGATATAACTGGTGTTCTCACAGGCAAAAGGACACTGCCATTTTACTCTGGAGGCCAGAACTGATTACAAGAGCTCATTTTTTTTAAAACAGTAACAACACCGTGTTTCTTGAAAACACCAGAGCAAAGCCATGGTGGAACCCTATTGCTACTCTATGATGGAATTTCTTATTCTTGAAATAAGTGAAAAGTAAGCATGTAGGCAGAATTGAGCTCTTACAAAAATTGAATTCACAGCTGTGCTTCATCCCTATTTTGATCTTCTGAAGCACTTAAATAGAGCATTTTTCACCTCTGTATATTAACTATCAAATTGTTATCATTTAGTTGAAAATGTTATATTGGAATGTTCATGATACAGTAAAGAAATTGGCTGCGCCATGAGAAAAATTTGCTGTTCTTAAACTTTTCCTAGAGGATTTGACAGGGAAGGAGGCAGTATAATTGCTCTGAAGATGATAAAGATTTGAGCCTAGGATTCATTTCTACAGCTGGGTCATAGGTCCATGGAAGTCTAAATTGGCAGTGAAAATGTTAACTGACACAAAGTATAGATCCAACACTACTAGAGATAAACAATTGGTATTTACATTGGCAAATATTCTTGCTGCATTATGTTTGCCCTATTTACTTCTTTGTCAGTAATGCATCAAGTATCCTATAGCATAATCCTTCTCTCAGCACTTACCAATGAACTATGAAATAGTATTAAATAGAATTAATTAGAAGTTTTAATGAATCATGTCTGTCCTCATTTATTATACAATGTAATTTTCAAGGAGTGATTAATTATAAGCCACAGATGAGTGAATGGTTAATGTAGTTTGTTAACCTTACTAAGAAGCTACAATACATGGTCCAAGTTAGTTCTCCTATACTGTTAGCGTACTTAAGTGCTTGCCATTACTTCAAGTAAGCAAGATTTTAATGACTTTGCTATTAAGATGCAGAATCGGCTAGATGCTGACCTTCCTCCTGTTTTATTTTTACAATCTCTGACACACAAAACCTTTTCCTTCTCCTTCCTTTCCTTTCAACCTTAATTTACAGATGGAAGCCACACAACAAAACCCTCCCTCCCGTCAAAGTGAATTTGTATGCTTAATTTAGTATATGTCATTTAGCTCATGCAGTATTTTACCCAACTGTACCCAAAATTGCTAGATTCTGCTATGTTCTCAGCACACAGTATTACCATAACTATAATTTCAGCATTTCCTCCCAGCTGGAGCTGATAACACACCAGTGTTTTCGGTTCAGCTAAACAGTATTTTCAATTTCCAGCTCTTGCCTGAAGGGATTAGGCTGGAGTTGTACAAGTAAGTGTGTGAGGACACAGCAGAGAGAGATGAACTCGGCAGGCAAAAGGGATATTCTATGCCATACAACATTCTCAGAAGTAAAAAGTCAGGGAAAGGAGGAAGTGTGAAGTATCCCTTTGGGTTACAGCATTTTTCTTCCCAAATACTTGTTACGTGTACTAAGGCCTTGCTTTCCAGGAGGCAGCTAGACATCTCTGCCCATGGGAAGTAGTGAATGGATTCCTTATTTTCCTTTGCTTTCATGTGCAGTTTTGCTTCGCTTCCTAAACTCTTTTTATGTTGACTCACAATTTGGTGTGAGTTTTTAGGGTTTGCTCTTCCTATTTTCAGGTCTGTCTTCCTGCAGAGAATGAGAGAGAGATTGGGTGGAGGTTCCTCTGTCAGCTGGGATCAGTTCACTGTTGTTCCCACTCAGACTTCTTTAAAAAGTAATCATACAACACACGTTGGTATGGGTGAATTACGTCGATCTCTGCTTTAATAATTGTTTGCTTTTGCTAGCTTTAATATAATTGCTTTAACAGGTGATATTTGTGTGGATACATGTTGAGGCAATTC
Source organism: Ammospiza nelsoni (assembly GCF_027579445.1). Classification (NCBI taxonomy): domain Eukaryota; kingdom Metazoa; phylum Chordata; class Aves; order Passeriformes; family Passerellidae; genus Ammospiza; species Ammospiza nelsoni. The sequence continues at coordinate 33,198,572 of NC_080669.1, read as the reverse complement.
TCTTTTCCTTTTATTACCTTAGGAGAATGAGAACATTTTCAAATAGTCAAGTTCTCAATAAAAATATAACTTAATGAAACTACATCTTTGCCATAAAAACAGAAATTAAGGTCTCCTTAATCACCCTTTTTTTTTTCATTCTCCATAAGTTTTACCTCATTATTTTGAAGTCTTAAAGAAGTATATCATTCCTTCTATTATGGTAGTAACATAACCTCATGAATTTGCAGAATCATCAAAATACAGGGGTTACATTTCTAATTCCACATGTAGTCACAGATATGGATCCTGTCCTCAGTAGGCAGATTTCCTTTCTAAGCTTAGGTACAGAAATAACTGCTTAAAATGTAGCTTGAAAGGACTCTTTCTATACACACCTTTTGCCCATGGCAGGATCCAATTCTTTGTGTCCTCTAGGATGTTTGCCTACAGCAATAACCTTACCTTTTGCCAGCTCTCAGAAGCACTCTTCCAACTCAGAGACTGAGGTCACAAATAGGACCATCCTGAGCAGTGCGGATCAAGGCAGACAAGATCCCCCAGATACCTGGGCCACAAGTAGTCTCTGGAATGCTTCATGTCTAGAGATGGCCCCACACTAAGTTTCAGCACAAAATGAGTTCCAGAATTTGTCTTAACCAATTAATTGCAAAAGGCAGCAGAATTCTGTCTATTTTGCCAAATCAGGAGGAAGAAATAAAATATATTCTCTATTCTTAGGGTACAAGGATTATAATGTTTCTACAGGTGTAGAGATATTTTTCATCTGAACACACAAAATAATAATAAGCAGTCAGTCTGCTGGGATTTTCTCTAGTTTTACCAAAGTAATTCTTAATATTGAATTTGAATAAAATCGGTGGGTAGATAACAGTTTATGTTCTTGCTTCACTGATAATATGAAGTAGATCTTACACACATTCATAGTCAACTGCAAATTTATTATGGCTCTTGCAAGATGCTGAACAGCTTATGCTTCAGCAAAGTAGGCATACAGCTTACTAAAATTTTTCTGTTGATGTATAAGTGTGTTCTACTTCTACTGTGTTTTCCTTAACTGTGCTAAAAGCCTTCCTTAGCCTTGCTAAAAGCAAGGTAGTTGTGATCCAAAGCTTAAGTTCCTAATCTCAGAACAATAGATAGAAAAAAATTATTTTCACCTTTAACAAAATCAATAATTGTGGATTTATAACAGCTTATGTATTTAAAGATGGTGATAAAGACAGCATTAGCCAAATGTTGATGTATTTATGCCCAAGCTGAGTGATTCGAACAGGAGCTTAATTAGATGGGAGCCCTCAAAAAGTGATTAATTGATTATTTGAATCGAAGTAAAAAGACTTATTCAGAAACAATTGCCTTGTGTTTGTGTGTGTTGTATGCATGTATTATTCTTAAAATCAAGGGGATTCTATGATTAAATTTATCTCAGGGTAACTTAGTGACAGTTTCTGTCGATTCATATTTCATATTCATACTAGGGGGTTTCTGATCACTCTGTATTTGCTAAGACAGTCAATTTAAGTAGCCACCAAAAAAACCAAATAAGTATTTCCTTCCCTCTTAGTAATAGAAAGCTTGAAAAAAAAAGGCTTCTTCACAAATTTGGTGCCCAAAAATGCTCATGGTTATCATGTGTTTATCATTTTGAACCGAATTTTATGGCTGTTTGTCACCTCCTGTTGCCTGGTCATATTACTGTTTAGTGATCCTGTATCAGGATGTTCTGCCCTGGGATGTGGTCAAGCAACTCAGGCAATGCCCTGTTTGAGGGCTCTAAGTGGCATACTGAGAGGGGGCTGTCGTGCTGGGTTTGGTATTGAACTATGCTAAAATAAATCTGGCTCATCAACCCCGAAGCCAACGTGCTGATAGTGAGACAAAGATGTGACAGATATGGTAAATTCTTATTAAAAAAATGCTGTGCTAACCAGAATACATGTGACTAACAGCCAATTGTTTTGTACTGTAAAAGTCAAGTTCCACTTTTGTACAGTTAGATTCTTTTAACATATCTCTTCTTGGAGTCTGCGTGAAGATGCCTCATTTGGACGGGTATGCCCCTCAGTGTTACTTCTCAAGGCTGAGTGAAAGAGATTTTGCTCACCATTGTTGGTATGGGTGAATTACATTAATCTCTGCTTTAATAATTGTTTGCTTTTGCTAGCTTTAATACAATTGCTTTAGCATGATGGCTTCGATGTAGTGCACTATCCTAACCTATTCTAGCCATTTTAACTTCTGAGCTGTATAATAAATTATTCTGATCAAGATACTTCTGGCTAATCATTTATCATGATAAATAATTTATTTTTACAGAAATATATCTGATTTCTCTTTATTAATTCTACAGGATAAAGTTGTACAAAGGCTCAATCACACCTCTCTAATTTCTTAAACTTAAACCGTTGAAATTCTGAGGCTAAGATTGGATCCAGCTGCACCCAACAGCTCTGGGAAGGAGTTTGGAAAGGAAAGGTGTCCTTTCAGCATCTCATGACTCAACAGGAGGTTTCCTCTGATAAACTTTGTCTCAAGCTTCCACTCCCAATGGCAACAGTTCTCCTCTTGTAATACATATCTCAGGTGTTAACTTGGAAGAAGTCATTGTAAACATAGTTCTCAGCTTAAGGAAAATCCATCTGAAATATATTTAAATAAATAAACAACAGAGAATGACCTCATGGTATGGATTAAACACATCAATCACAAAACGGAACTGAGATGGAAGAATTTCAATAGAGGAAAAGAAACATCTGGGGCATGAAGCTCAATTTGTAACGACCTCAAACTGCAGGACTCCCGAAACAGAAAGGCTGCTGCTGAGATACATCAAAAGTGAATCTTTATTGAAGAACAATTGCATGACCTAGTTTCTGGTCAGCAACAAGCTTTTGCAGAAACTTCAGGAACTGATAAAAATCTTTGTCAAGTTAGGATGTGCACTTTTATCTTTATACCAGTAGGAAGGAGGGATTAGAAGAGATTTTCTGCCATCTTATTTTAAATTTAATTCTAAAAGTTGTATAATTGTAGGACCAATGGAAGAAACAAAATTTGTATATACTAGATGTCCATAAATATTTATTGTACTAGGTACAATATTTATTTAATATCTATTGTACTAGGTAGAAGTTTAATATTTAGCTAGTATGCCTGAAAATATGCTTCTGTTTTAAGTAACTAGAAACAGTAGAACAGAAAAATATAAGGAAGATACGATTTGATTCAACTCTTAATATTCACAAAGTAAACTTAAGTTATACAAAAAGGGTAGACAAGATTCCTTAAAAGACATCTATGACATGTGTTGGCTGTACCCAATCTGTATGACAAACAAACAGAAGTATGGGTTCATTTCACCTGTCTGGGTTTGGGAGTTTTTTTGCTGTTTATGCAGTTATACTTACCCTTTCTAAGATCCAATCCCTGACATCCAGCCAGTTAAACCAGCACACTTCAAGCTACCCTGTGTACTGCTTCCAGTTGTCTCCAGCTTTTCTACACATGCACTTTACCTTCCCATGCCACACCAGCTTTCAAAGGTACATCTTCTAGAATGACAGAGAAATCCTGCAGTGCATGAGCTCCAGAAACAAGCAGCAGCCCAGAGCAGTAACTCTGAATCAGACTTGGGAGAAGTATCAGCAGGGAATGATTTTGGCAGTTGCTTGTCCCTCAGTGAAGGACAGTAAATGAGGTGGGATGAGAGGGAGGAGGAATCACAGAATCACAGAATATTCTGAGCTGGAAGGGTTCCAAAAGGATCATCAAGTCTCTTAAGTGAGCATGTCAATAGAATCCACAAGCATTAGCACCATCTTCTAACCAGCTGAGGTAATCTTAGGGAAGAGCTTCTTTGAAGTTCTCAGGTTTTTTTTCCTGAGAAAGACTAGATATAGTCAATTTTTTTACAGCTGGAGCATGTTTTTAACTAGATGCAGAAAAGCTTTAAAATATATTCTATGTCTATTATTATATATGGCAAATCACCCTAAAACCTCACAGATGATAGGAGATAGTATAGACATCCAGTTCTACTATCCATAACCCCAGACCACTAGTTCAGAAATCTGTTTTTTACTGTAATTCCTCATCTCTAATCCAAAGCAGTCCCTATGGGATGTGGCTTATGTACTTGCAATGATGCTGGTAGTTCACTACAAAAGCCATCTTTAGTAGCCCCAGTTGCCTAAATGGATGGTTTCTAAATCCAGAATCTTCTGAATATCACTGAGTAGCTTTATATCTTTGTCTCTGATGCTTATCAAATAAATAAGTGAAAACACAGTAAAAATAGAAAACAAAAATAAAAGTTATCAAACCCAGAAATTGAGAAGAAAAACAGTCTCAGATTTATTAAAAAAGCAAAGACAAAAAAATACAAAAAAAAAAAAAACCTAAAACAACAACAAAAAAACCAAAACCAAAACCAAACAAACAAAAACCCAAAACCGAACCAAAACAAAAATACCCCTAAACAAAACAAACTAAAATAAAACAAAACAAACAAACAAACAAAAACCACAAAAAACCCAACAAAAACCAAAAACCCAAATCCTGTTCAGTCTACTTTCTTTGTCAAATGCACCAGTTTGGCATTCACTCTGAAGCATGTGGTGCATGACATCTTATTGACATTAATTGTTCAAGTATTTTCTTCTGGATGCAATTCTTTAGCACTGGCATTGTCCAAAAGTGGGTTTTTTTGTTCCAGATAGAGTTTTCCCACCTTGTGTACAAACAATAACACACTTCAAAGCCATGCTCTCAGGCAATTTTGTAGGCAAAACAATTAGAGGGCCAGATGGATTCATAGTGGAAGCAGTAACAGATTTGGCAAGACTGATGCCTTAAGAGCAAAGATTTTCAATTCATGTGAAGAAAATTTTCAGGAGGGAACCATGTGATGTTAAAAGCAAGCAAGGAAAGAAGCTGATGTTTGCACTCCTCACCATACTTTTTAATGTCGTTCAAAATCCCAGATGTTTCATGTAAAAGCACGACATATTATAAAGACAGACCAAGTCTCATTTTTATGAAACATTTAGAGTTGTAAAGTATATCTACAATGAAAATCCAAGCAGGCTTAAAAAATCCGTAAACGTTCTACTGGCATGCCCAGACATCAGCAACAGAGAGAAAGACACCACTTTTACATCTGCCTCAAGAATCAGGCTGCTTATTGGTGACAGGCAGACAGGGTCCACAGCTGTTCCTCTTTCTTGTACCTGCAAGAAACATTAAAAGCTATGGTGAAGCACAGAGCCACCACCACAGCAGTCTCAAGAGGCCAACAGCCACATATCAGAAAAGATATAAGATAAGATAGATAAAATAATTGTTGATCAGTTTGGTTTTGTGTGATAGAACAAATTTTGAGTGTCCTCCTCCGCTACAGCAAGAACTTCCTGGAAATAATCCTGTGAAAAACATGGACAACATTTTAACTGGCACTAGCATGTTTCTTCCAGGTTGTACTACACAGTAAAATATTGAATATATAAAAATTACTCATGCTCCCTCATCAAGTGACAAAAGCAGGTAATTTTCAATTAATGCACAACAAAAAAAAAAAAGAAAGACTGCTGTTGATTTAAGTATAAAATCACCCATTCTTGGATGTCTGACTCAACCTTGGCTGTTCTACAGTTAAAATTTAAAAAACAAAACATATACAGCCCAGACATACACTTGTGTGTCTCTTGAGAGCTGGCAGTCAGGGACTGCAAATGATCAAGCAAAAGGCAAGTCCCCCCAGAACTGCAACACTCCAAAATCTTAGCTCTCAGGTCTTGCACACAAACTCACAATTAGCAGAATCATACATACATGCACATTTCATAAAATAAAAGATTTCTTCAATAACGAGATGCCAAAACCACTATGAAAGAGAGGGAAATCAAATCAATAGTAGGTCCAGCAGGAGACTGTGTGCTATCCTTGGATGTGTTTGCAGGCGTGCTCAATGCATACAGATTAGCTGATAAATGGCTGATTCAATAGACTGGTAGCAAACACATGGTTTGCTAGAGATGACTTTTTAAGTCATCATACATCAAACAGACAGTGTCAGCCTTTGAGGATAAACCAGTGATGGCTTGTTGTGCTCTTTGAACTGCCTCGGAGACCCAGAGACTAAAAAAGTGCCTGAATGTTTCCCTGAATCCACTGGGAGGATTGAAAGCTTCAAAGAGTAACACTATCACATCCAAGGGGAAATGCATTGATTGAAGGAACCAGTGTGAAATAGTCTTTTATAATTACCAGAATGCTGGAATCGACTGGTGTTTTGCTGAGCTATATTTTATCTTTATTGGATTAACTGTGACACAGTAGGTTATGTCAAAGGGAATCTGCATGAATATTAAAAGTAAATGTGGTGTGAATAATAGATAACTTACATTAGATGCAACAGCATGCAGCAATTTTTATTCACCTATGTAATTAGATTAAAACAAATCTGCTGAATAAAGTATATTGTCTTATAATCCAAATTCAAAAGTATCAAGAAGTTATGAAAGAGGGATAATTGCTGCTCTTTACAAGATGCATGTGGTTAGTCACATATACACATGACAGGGAAAATTTTTGAGAAGAGTTCTAGAGAAAATGGCTTGGTAATGGATAGAAAACCATTTCAGTCTCTAATTGTTTGTAAGTATCACATATCTACTTAGAAATTTGGTAGCAGGTCTGTGCTGTTTGGGTAAAAAAAATAAATTAGGGGAATTGTAAGGAATAGAAATGATGTAAAGCAGATGAGCTTAGTGCTTGGACCATACATTAAATCCTTCTGGTCATTTTAAAAACATATACTCAGCATTGGGTCTTCTAATTTGCTAAATCATTAGCTGTATGTTCTTTAACATAATGAGTGTTTTCTTTTCTATGCCACAGAAATACACATTGGTTTGGAATTTTAGCAGAGAATTCAATTTTTGCAAAGCTGAGCAATTGAAAATATGAATTTCAATTATAGAATCACAGAGTAATTTAGTCTGGAAGGGACCTCCAGAGGTCATTAGACAAAGCTCTGCCTCAAAGCAGATCTAATTAGATCAGGCTGCTCTGGGACGTGCCTAGTGGAGTCTTGAACAGAACCAAGGACAGATATTTCACACTCTCTTTGTTCACTTATTCAAAGATTTGATAATCCTTATGAAAAAAACTAAACCCACAAAAAACCAAAAAGCGCCTCCTTAACTTAAAATAATAATTTTTCTCAATTCAAATTGTGTCTGTTTTCTCTGCCAGCATTCACTTCCCGGAAGAGTTTGGCTCCATCTTCTCTCTATCCTTACATTATGTAGTTACAAGGCAGCAACAAGGTCTCCCCTTTGCCTTCTCTTGTTGGAGCTGAACAGACAGTTCTCTCCTCCTGTGCTTTCTGCTCAAGCCCTCTGATCTTGTTTGCCTTCACTGGACTTACTTAACTGTGTCAACATTCTTGTTGTTCTGGGGATCCCAAAACTTGACAGAATATTGCATATTTAGCCTTACAAGTGACAAAAAATAAAGGATCGCCTCTCCAGACCTGTTAGCTACAGTTGTCCAGTACAGTCAAGGATGCAAACAGGATTCTCTGACTCGTTCAGCTTATTGTGCACTAGGACCCTAAGGTCCTTTTATGCAGAACTGTTCCCTGACAACTGGACCTCAGCCTGCATTGTTGCATGAATTTATTCCATTGCAGATGAAGGATTTGCAATCATGTTAAACTATGTGAGAGGCTTAGCAGTCCATCCCTCCAGTCTGTCTTGGTTTCTCTGACTAGAAGCCCTGCCCTCCAGTGTGCTGACCACTAAAGCTAATTTGGTTTTGTCCACAAACTTGCTGAGGTTGCATTTCATCTTATCATCCAAGACATTAATGAAGACGTTAAACAGTTTTTTTCTCACTATAGATCCCTGAGGGATGCCTCTGGTTACTGGCTGCCAGATGGACTTGTGCCACTAGTATAAACTCCTTGATTTCAGCAGTCCAACCAATTTTCTAATCAGTTATTATTCACTTAACCCGCTTCTATCTCACCAAGCTGGTGATAGTGAAACTGGTAGACTATCAAAAGACTTGGAAATCAAAATATCTGACACTCTACTGCCTTGTTCAAAGTATCAGTCCACTATAGGAAGCAATCAGGTTGTTTAGTCATTGTTTATTTTTGATAAAGTCATGCTAGCATATGAAAATTACCCTCTTGATTCTCAAGTGTTCAGGAATTACTTCTCAGAGGATTTGTGCCTTGGCCTTTCCAGGCTGCTTTTAGTTGTCTAGATCCAACCTCTCGCCTTTCTTGAATATGGTTGCAACTTTTGCCTCTTTTCAGCCACCCAGAACATCTCTTCAAAGGCTTGCTTTTTCTCTTTTTCTTTTTCTTTTTCTTTTTCTTTTTCTTTTTCTTTTTCTTTTTCTTTTTCTTTTTCTTTTTCTTTTTCTTTTTCTTCTCCTTTTCCTTTTCCTTTTCCGCCTTTTCTTTTTCTCCTTTTATTTTTCTCCTTTTCTTTCTCTTTTCTTTCTTTTTTTTTATCTGACATCAGCTAGCTCCTTCATCACCCTTAGGTGCTTCACACCTCACCCCACGGGCTGTATATCTATATCTGATTTAGGTAATCCCTAACTTGCTTCACTCCCACAGACTTTTCTAGCAGACTTAGGACTCTGGGAGGCAGGTTGGGTAAGATCTTAGCAGTAAAACTGAGAAAGGCATGGAAGCATGACAATGAGAAAGAAGGCTATGAAGATTCTATCTATTTTTCAACAAATTCTAGCTATATTTTAAACATACATGCACACATACAGAAATGTACTGCCTGTAAAAAAGTCATGGCAAGGGTAGAACAAGTTTTAAGGACTGCCTGCTCAGCATAGTCTTAGCTATGTGTCTAATGCTCTAGATTTTGTAGAAATCTCTGAAATATCTAAAAGCTGTGGCAGTGTTTTATTTTTTTACTCTAATCACCTTTTTCCCCACACGATAGTAGTTTAAGGTGAAGTCAGTCTTATTTTGCTTTTCAATATATATGTTGAATAAGTCCCTTTCATTTTCAGACTTTATTGATCAAATCAATCTATTCACTAACTGTTGGAGAGCTAACATTGCATAGCTGCTGAGGCAAACTCATTTTTGACAATGGTGCATTTAAAGTCAATGAACACAGTCCACACAGACCAAACATAGCCCATAGCTTCTTTCCAACAACATTTGCATCATGTCACAATTAGAATGATTCAAGTTTGACATTTTAGCTGCTAAAGGAGCCATGAAAGTACATCACAGGCAACCATTTTTCTTATAAATTGCAAAATAAGGAAGAAATATTCCCTACTGCCTACCAAGCTACCATCAGGAAAAAAAAAGAAAAACATTTTATGCCATTTCCCCTTCATCTAAAAGAGCTGACCTATGTTTAAAAACTTTATTGTAAGATTTTTTTAGTTTGAGGGTGGTGAGGCACTGGAACAGGTTGCCCAGACAAGTTGCCCCGTTCTTGGAAGTGTGAAAGGCCAGGCTGGATGGAGCTGTGAGCAATCTGGTGTCGTGGAAGATGTCCCTGTCCATGGCAGGGGGGGTTGTTGGAACTAAATGATCTTAAAGCTCCCTTCCAGCCCAGGCCATTCTATGATCATAAGATCATGAATCATGATCTTATGATTTACATTTAACATGTATAGTGCTACTTTTAAATATATGCAGAACTCTCAAGAGGGCACAAAAGAGGCAACAAGCACCAGAACTGTCTATAGCAATATGACTGAACATGTGTAAAAATTGTGTCTTCCAGTTCCACCTCCTACAGACAGTTTCTAATAAGGTATTATCTGCAGCATCCAAATAGAATATATTCATTTCATTGTAAAACAAAAGGAATTTTATGTTGTTGACTAATATTTTGAAGAAGTACACTTTATTTAGCAATGTTATGAGCACAATCATGCTTGACTGTACTGAGAAGATGGGCACTTCAAGAACAAATCTATAACCAGCTGCAGAATTGGTGCTGGTGACAGGGGTTTGGATTCTATGGCCAGCTGGTCAAAACTATTGTCACCAGTGCAATGATGGATGTCATAAAGATGGCTTTAAACTAAGAGTGGTAGCGAGGGACAGAGTAACCAGCAATCCTGTGAGGGAGCAACCAAAGGCAAAGCAATGTTCATAGGATGATGTGACAGCAAAGGATCAAAAAATCAACAAAACTAGGCTGTTTTGCATGTAGCCAAGGAAGTCCCTACAAGGCACCAATATGGAAAAATCTCACAAACTCTCTCCAGACATTTAACATGCTGGGATGCCTCTTTGAGGTCTCAATATACCAATGCATATAGTATGGGGAATAAATATAACAAATACAGACTGTGTGCATTTGCAGACCTACAGTCTTACTGAGATCATGGAATGTTTCCCATCACTGGAGTCTTGAAATGGCACAGTGATATAGGCTTTTTAGGAAGGACAGGGGAAGAAAAGGCGGAGGAGTTGCCTTTTACGTGACAGAACAACTACAGAGCATGGAGCTTTGCCTAGGGATGAATGAATAACCAAATGAGAGCTTTTAGTTTAGTGTTAAAGACAGTACTGGTAGTAGTGACATTATAGGGGGTGTCTGCTATAGGGTTCCTCAGCAGGAAGCAAATCAGGCCTTCTGCAGACAGCAGTAGTCTCACCTTCACTGGACCTAGTCCTCCTGGGGCCCTTCAGCCACGGCCCCACTGCTGGGGGCAACACAGCGGCACAATACCAGTCTACAAGATTCCTGAAGAACATTCATGGTAATTTCCTGCTCCAAGTGGTAGAATAGCTGATGAGGAGAGGTGTTCAGTAGAAAAGATTGTGTTGTGAGGTGTTGTAGTAGAAAAGATTCTGACCTCTTTAAAGATCTACTTGGAATAGTTCCCTGGAATGAGAGCATGCAGTTAAGAGAATCCCAAGAAAGCAGATCAATGTTCAAAACTCACCTTCTCTAAGCTCAAGAGCAGTCCATTCCAACTAAGAATGAATGAAGTCTGGCAAAAATGCCAGGATGTCTGCACGGATGAACAAACCATGCCCTGGCCAAACTCAGACACAAAAAGGAAGCCTACAGAGAGTGGAAGGAACAAAAAATAACCTGGGAGAAATAGAGATGAAGTTAGGAAAGCTCTAGCCCAAATGGAATTGAATTTCTTAGGATGTCAAAGACAAAAAGAGAAGGGCTTATTTATGTATATAGGAAACAAAAGGAAGATTAGGAAGATGTTGGGCCAATTCTCTCCAGGTGACCTGGTGACACAAAAAGGCTGAGGTACTGAATACCTTCTTCATGTTAGTCTTCACTAGCAAAACCAATTTTCAGGAGTCCCAAGACCCAGATACCTGGGGGTTAATTTGGAGCAAGGAAGTGTGCAGTAGATGTGCCTGGTGCAGTAGAATCAGGTTAGGAAATAAATAAGAAGACAGGACATGCCTAAACCCATGGGATTGGGTAGTGTCACTCATACGAACTAGGGAAGCCGAGTGATGCTCCTTTGAGGTCCCTCTCAATAACCTTTCACCAGTCATGGCAACTGGAAGGGATGCCTGAAGACTTGAGAAAAGCAAAGGTGACTCCTGTCTTCAAGAATGGCAAGGGAGATCCAGGGAAACACAAGCCTCACCTTAACCCATGGGAAAGTTATGAAGCAGCTAATCCTGGAAACCATTTCCATGAATGAGAAGGTGTTAATCAATAATGGTTAGAATATATTCATAGAAGAGATGTCACCCTTGATCAGCTTGAGCTTGTTGAAATTCTACTATGAAATGGCAACTGAATGTGTGGAGGGGAGACCAGTGGACGTTGTCTATATTAACCCATTAATATATGTGAAAACCTGAAGGGAAGGTGTGAAGAATAAATACTGTCCAGTGACAGGACAAATGGGCACAGACTGAAATATTGATTGTTCCTCCTGAGTATCAGGAAACACACTTTTACTGTGATAGTAACTGAGCACTGGCACAGGTTTCCCAGGAAAGTTTTGGGGTCTCTGTTTCTGGAGATACTCAAAAGCCTTCTTGACACTCTCATGGACAACCTGTTCCATACAGTTCTGCTTAAGCAGGGGTATGGTCCAAATGACCTCTAAAGATTTCTTCTAACCTCAGTCATGTTGTGATTGCGTGCGGCGGAGTGTATGCAGCCACTAGGGCAATGTCCGGCTAGCAGAGGGTCAATGGCCGACACCCAGCTGCATAAACTGCCAGCCCCCCTTGGTGTCTATAGGCCTCGGGCTGGGCTGGCTTGCGGACTGGTCTCACTGCTGAAGGGACGAGAAGAAGGAGTAGCACACTCGCTGGGGGTGAAGGTCGGTTTATTGATGGAACTGGAGCACCACCCAGGGAACGGCACCAACCAGCGAATGGCCCTGAGGGGCGGGAGAAGCAAGGTTTTAAAGAAAGGGGGTGTACAAGGGAGGGATCCACAGTGAGCCAATGGGGAAAGGTGAAGGGATGAGCTTAACATAACTGGCATACAGAAGAACCCAATAAGTAGAAAGTAAAGGAGGGGCCCCGGGAGCACAGCCAACCACAACCCCCGGAGAGGAGAAGATTCTCGAAAGCTAGGAGGAGTGGGGGGTGATTGACTGGGCCCAGGGAGGAGGAAAAGTTTACTTATAAGGAGATAAGGGGGAGGAGGAATGATATAACTTAAGTAACTGACACAACAGAGGGCAGGAGTAACCATGGTAACATAACTGACAGTAGAGCTATGGCGGGAAAACTGGGGAGGGCAGAACCATTTACATGGAACAGGGGGAAACAACACATAAAATGGGGGAGTAATACAGGAAACTTAACAACACACTGCAACAATTGTGTCATAATTTTTTGTTTAAATTATTGCCTTGGTAGACAAAGGGAGGGAACCACATATTTCCTACTTAGATGTCAGTACTCTATGTCTCATAAAATCCTCACAGAGAAACAATGGAGTATCAGCTGAATGAGCAGACAGAGAGGTAGATAGAAAACTGGCTGAACAACTGTGTCCAAAGGCTGGTGATCAGTGGCATGAAGTCTTGATGGAGACCAGTAACTGCTAGAGTACCACTGGATCAGTATTGCTTCCTATTCTGTTTCACATCTTCATTAAAGGTCAGGATGATGGGACAGAAGGTACTCTAAGCAGTTTTGCCAATGACACAAAACTGCAAGGATTGGATGACATACCAGTGAGCCATGAATTCTGCCATCCAGAAGGACCTCATCAGACTGGAAAAATGGACTGACAAAAAATCCTTTAAAGTTGAGCAAAGTGAAAAGTCCTGCCAGTAGGAAGGAGCAACCCCCTGCAGTGTATGGTGGCAGACAATTGCAGACAGCAAGTTGAACAAGAATCAAATTGCCCATGCAGGAAACACCAGGGTGTGCTGGGCTAGGCTGCACAATTCTTGCCAACAGGTCAATGGAGACAATTCTTCCCCTCTCCTCATCTCTGGTGAGGCCACTGCTGCAGTACTGTGTTCATTTTAGAGCTATTTAGTACTACAAAAGAGAGACATGGAGCTTCTACAGACTCTGACAAAGGGCCATGAAGATATCTGGAGCATCACCCACAGGAGGAAAGACTGGTAAGGCAGGGACTGTCTAGCCTGGAGAATACTCAGGGAAGGTTCTCATTAAGGCTTCCAAATAGCTGAATGGAAGGTGAAAAGAAGACAGAGAGAGGCTCTTTTCAGTGGCATGCAAAACAGGATTCAATGACAAGGACACAAAGTGAAATACAGCTAGTGCTTCCTCAAGACATGAGATATACTTTTACTGAGGTCAAATGAGCACAGCAACATGCTGTCTAGAGAACTGGTGGACAATTAATCTATGAAGACCTTCAAAAGCCATTGACAAAGGTATTTGGAAAGCTGTACAGAGCAATGAGGTCACCCCTGAGCCTCCTTCTCTCCAGCCCAGACAGGATGTGCCTTCCAGCCCTTACACCAGCTCTGTTGTCCTCCTCCGGACCATTCCAGGATCTCCTTCCCACCCTTCTCAGAGCGTGGGGCCCAGCCCTGCACACAGGACTCAGGGTGAGGGCAGCGGGGCTGAATCCAGCAGGATGATCCCAATCCCAGCTGGTGATGCTGTGTCTGCTGCCCCCCGGGATGGGGTTTGCCCTCCTGGCTGCCCGGGCGCACACTGCTGGCTCACCCTGAGCTGCTGCCCACCAGCACCCCAGAGCCCTTTGGCAGGCTGCTCCACACGCACTCCTCTCCCAGCTTACACTCGTGCCCAGCCTTACTGCATGCCAGGGGCAGAATCTGATATTTTTCCTTACTGAATTTCATGCCACTGAAGTTTCCAATCTATCTTGATCCCTCTGCAAGGCTTTGTCCCCCAAGAGAGACAACAGTATGTCTCAGTTTGGCCTCATCAGCAAACTTAATAGCATGTATTCAACTTCTTAATCCAGATAATTAATGAAATTATTGAACAGAACTGGCCCAAGAATTTAAGACTGAGGAATGCGGCTGGTGGCTTCTCACCAGCCAGTTTTAGCCCTATGCACTACAACCCCTGAAGCCCTGCTGTTCAGCCAGTTCTTCACACATACACTGCTCATCTCACAACTATACAACTTGTCCAGAAGGATACTGCAAGGGACAGTATCAAAAGCTTTCCTAAACTCCAGAAAAACTACATCATTAATTCTCCTTCATCCACTCTGTAGGTAACCTTATCATAGAGAATTAATGAAAGAGGACTTTGTTGAACCTGTGCCGACTGTGTCTGATGATTGCATTAATTTCTAAATGCATTTCAATAGTACACAGTATGACCTTCCCCATAAAATTTCCACATATTGAGGTTAAACTAGCAGGTCTGTAGTTTCCTGGGAATTTCTTCATACTCTTATAAATTGCAGTTATGTCAGCTAGCTTCCAGTCAGGCGACCTTCCCAGAATTCCAAGATATTTGAGAGATGTTTCTCAAAGATAATGGTTCATCTCAAAGAGATGGTTTAACATCTACAGACCCCTTCAGTACTCTCAGAGTAATCCTACCAGCCCTCACAGACTTATGAACATTCAACTGATCTAACTCATTCCTTACAATTTCAATGTTCACTGATGGACTGATCATTCCTCTGAGTCAGAGGACTTTGTAAGCAGTGACATTCCAAGGTCTACTTTTAATATTAAAGATTGAAGAAAAAGAGCATTTAATGCCTTCATTTTTCCTTCATTTTCGCTTGCTAGATGACCAGCTTCAACAAGCATTGGTCCAGTTTTTCCTTAGTCATCTGTTGCTCTTGACCTACTTGAAGCCTTTCTTGTTGTCTGAAACAGCACTGGCCACTTTCAATTCCTGCTGCACTTTGTTCTTTCATGTTTTTCCCCTGCCTGTAGGAACCACCACTTTGTCCTGCAAAGCTGACCTCACTTCCAGAGATCATACAATATTTTTTTCCTTTATGAGGAGTTTCCTGTTCAGCCAAGCAGATCTTCTGCCCCATTTGCATAGTGGTATTGCCTGCTGCTATGCTTTTAAGAAGTGGCTCTTAAAGTGGCTCCTGTACTCATGGACCCCATAACCCTCAAAAGCAGATTCCTGGGGGACACTGTGAACTAAATCCCTGAGTAACATAAAATTTTTCTCTCTTAAAATACTGGCTAGGAACTGTACTGAACTTTTATTGCTACACCAAAAACTCTAAACTCAGGTATTTTGTGAGCACTGTGGCCAAGAGAACTGTTTAACCTTATATGCACCAAGAATGCTTTTCTGTTCACAAATAACTTGTCTAGGAGAACATCTTTCCCTGCTGACTCATTGAGTAGTTATGACAAGAAATTACCTTCAATATACCGCAGAAATTTCCCAGACTTGTTTGTCACAGCACTATGTTATTCTGTTGATGTCTGAGAAGTTAGGAAACCTCAAAAATGGTGCTCCCAATGCTCCTCAGCTTCAGTGACAGGTTTCTGTGCATTGGTACATGTAGAGTCATGCAGCACTTGAAAAGAATCCTCAGCAAATGCAAATTATTCCAGTTACAGTCACACCAATGAAGCTCTGTCTATTCAGAACTGGCATGGAGCTCATCCACTTCGAAAAAGAAATAAATAAATAATTAATAAAAACTAAATAGCGAACTGAAAATCTTTGCAAGGAAATTCCCAGCTCAAAGCAGATTTGTTTTTCATGGGAGTTATAAACCCTTGAAAGTAGCAGGTTTATAATGGAAATGCTGACACGACTTTAACTATAGCATTGCAAATGGCGATGCTATAATTAAGCTTCGATCTTCTTTGGAAAAAAGGAAGAGGGAGGTTATTGTTCAATGGACTGCTCTGTCATTTGCTGCAGTGATTCTTAATTGTGTCTCATTACCGCAAGATGATCATTACTCTACTTGTCTATCTGATTTAGAGACCACTAAAAGTGTCTTGTAACAAGCAGCCGTCTCCTATGCAACAGTCCTTTGGCTCTCACCCTCATTACTCAGAATCTGTCCAATTATTTGTCATTAAAGTAATAAAAAGGACTGCAGCAGAAAATGTGGGAGGTAATTGTTGGAGGCCTGCCGAGGAAAAAAATGAAAACTGTTTTCAAGGCACTGGGAAAGTGACATCGTTAATTAAGTGTTAGAGAATATGCAAATCAGTCACAATCTCAAGAGACTGTTATAAAATAGAGAAAACATTATTATCATTTGAGGTAAAAGAAGGCAGACTTTCCCAGCCAGTGTTAGGTTTAGTTACTTCCTAAGAATGTCAGTGGCAATAGGGTGCAAACTCCAAATAAAATGAGCAGACAGGTATATTTCAGCATAAACTGCCCTTCTAACATTCTCCAGCTCAGAGAAAGCTAAGAATGCAGTCACAGTATAGGATCCCAATTAAGAATTTCCTATAAATGCTGTGTATTCTATTTGATAGCTGCCTCACATGAGAGTGAATATATCACACACTATAACTCCTTCACAAAATGTCAGAAAAAAATTGTACAAGTGACTTCATTGTTTGCTTATATCGCTGAATTTGTTGTAATTTACACTTCACCTTCATGGGTTCATTTATTCAATCAGAGAGAGAAAGGCAAAGAAGGAGATGGAGAGGGAAAAACAGCAAGAAAGGAGGAGCAATACAAGAACTCTTGTGCAACTAATTATAAAAAAAATCAGGGGAGTCATTTCAGGTAATTATTTACACAAGTGAAAAAAATGATACCTCAGTCCTTAATCTCACAGTTTTAGAAGGAAGATTATTGAAAGCAACTGTAATTTGGGCACATCGTGAGCAGATGCAAAGGTGTGGCACATCACTTCAGAATATCAAGTCCCAAAGAATCAATCTTCCTTCATGCCAAGTTTTAGATAGGAAAAAGGATACCCAAATTTATGAGGAAAACAGTTCAGATGTGAATTAATAGATTTAACTGAACATATCTGGGCTACAAAACACTGATTTCCAGAGCAGAAATTCAGGCATGAGGGGGAAGAGCCTGGACTAAAGAAGCCTCTCTGAGGCATTCTGATAGGTATCTTGTCTTGACTTGGAAGGAAAGACAAAGGCTGCTATCTAAGTATCATAGATTGGTGCGATACATCTTGTGTAAGGACCATGAGGGAACTGTTTGGTACATGGCTACTCCATATTCAAGAATTCGCTGAGGTTTCTTGGGCCAGCTGAGTACAACCACAAGAGTAAAACTTCCCTGTTTTTTACACATATCTCTGCTTTCTGGCCTCCTGAAACAAGTCCTGCTCAACATGCAATTTTGAGTCTCACAGGAAATAATCACTTCTTTATAAAGTTATATGTATGGAAGCAAGACGATAGACAAATTGTACCTTGCCAGACTTGGCACAAGCAAAGTGCTGGACTTTGAACTTTAGAAAAAAAGAAAAGCATATTTAGATTTGCATGGACCAGCTGTTTCCTTTTTTTTTTACCCACTCAGGTTTAACACAGGAAGATCAGACAGAAAGCACAGGTAAACTTGACGTTCCTGCAGTACTGAAGTAAATTAAACTTGACCACTGTGTAGAGAACCAGGCTGCAGCAAAATTTAGTCTTCTTTAACTGGTAAGCAATCAAAGTAAATTATCCAAGGAGTGGAATGGGAATATAAAATATTTGCAGCAATACATTTGGCCTCAGCATTCTGCACCTGAGCATTTAAGCATTAAGCACGGTGCAAATACATTGCACAACTTATTTGAGGGGTTAGTAGTTTAAGGAAAAGCAGTCTTAAATAGATACTAACTCTCTAAAATCTGAACTCTGGAAAGCAAAATAAAATGTATAAACCCTGTATATAATTTTAAATTGTCATTGTGGCCAGGTCTACAGATAATTACAACTGAAATACTTTGTCCTAGGACACAGAGGAAATTTTTCTTTCTTTTTTTTTTGTATTGCTGAGGTTTCTGGAACATGCCTTGTTAGTATTTTTAAAAATTACAAAACTCTCCTAATATATGTGGTTAGAATGCAAGTTGCTTCAGCCAGTGTAACCCTACATATCCAGTAAACTAATTTTTTTAATGGTACACTATGAACGAGAACCCTATGCACACAACCAGTATTTTCAGTCCCACGTCTCAGTCTAATCATAACCAGATTTTTTGAGTGACAACATTCATGGTATTTTAGTTTATCCCTTTTACATCCCACACACCACTTTTGAAGTCTCAAATATTTTAGAGGTGTTGAAATAAAGACTGCAAACATAATTCAGAAACAGAGGAAGTGTTTTATCTGTCTGTTCCTGTGCTAGCTCATACTAAAATATTTTTCTGTCCTTATTTCACTCTCAAAGACTCACCAAGAGAGCTATACTGGAATACAGACAAGTTCAAAAAAAAGGTAAAATCAGAAATCTTTCAAAAATAAGAAGAGAAGAATTTTTTCTCTATCTCAATTACTAAAATAGAAGCATGTGTATCACTTTTGGAATTACTTGTGAGGAATTCTTGTATAGCCCACCTTTTCTCTCTAGAAGTTGCACTGTACATTTTCTGCATTTTCCCAGTTTTCAAACACAGCTGTAGATTGTGAAATGAAAAACTAAAACTAAAATCCAGTTGTGAATTTGCATTGTAGTAAGTTTCACTTGATATTTAGAATATGCTAAATATCCTTTTCAGGACATTCCAAAGTTTTTTTGCGTTTACCAATTCTCATAGTGTAGGTTATGATCTTCAATGTAAATGTAGGCCACCTCAATTTAACACTTGTCTTTCACTTGACAGTTTTGTACTTCTAATACTTTTCCTTTCTTCCCTTTGCCTTCATTATATCCTTTTTATTATTACTGGTTTATGCACAGAGTAAAACAATGCACATTACAGATACAGCTCTTCATCCTCATCCTCTTTTCCTATAGTGAATTTTTTCAACATTAGGTGGACAGTACATCACTACTGCAGCAAATGTCGTTAGCAGATTGATTATTTTTTCCAACACTTGAAAACTCTGAGAGGAGGCAATTTCATCAGGTCTGTGACTTTTAGCAGTCTAAAAATAAGACTCTACTCAGTCTGTGTTTTAGGCTTTTCATTAGGTCCAAATCCCAGGCTTCTTTCTGAAAATTAAAGGAAGGAAATTGGAAATAGGGACGACTGATTCTTGTATTCAACAAGTTAAAGTGAAAGGTTTGTTTATTCATTCTTCCAGTTACATAATTTAAACTTGACTAAGCTGAGTAAAAGGTTCATTAACTCTTTAGGATATTTTTGATGAGGTAAAAAAAGAACTAAAAGTAGGTAAGCAGGTTTCTATTCATGTAACACATTTTTCACTACCTGTTGCCCTTTTGGTTTCAAATTAAGTATATAATTAGTTTGACTATATTCTTTCCTTAGAGATAGACAGGAAAATCTATGACTTGTGAAGGTGGAAAACAAAGAAATCAATAGGTGTCTGCCTTATTGGGAACCTGAGGGGATTTGTAAGTGTGGCAGCAAGAGCTGCCGATTTTGCTAAGATGGTATTTTACACTGTGTCAGAGATTAAATCTTTATTCTTATTGCAGAATCAGTAAAGAAATAAAATGCAACAAACTCTACTTGCTTAGGGCATAGAGAATACACTTGGAATCTACTCAACAATTTCTCATGGGTGAATTTTTATTTATATTTTTCTATTTTAACAAATACTCCCCACACATCACAGAGGCCTGAAGACTCTTGCAAATACAGTTTACCTATAAATAGGCTGGAAATCTTAATGCTATGAAGGGTTTGGGGAAGAAAACAAAGGAAATCTTTGGTAATAAAAATTTCTGTCAAACTATTTCTCAGGTTTTAGTCTCTGTATGCATTACTTCCAAATAAAATATTTTGATGGGGGGAGGTTGGGTTTTGAGTTTGGTTGGTTGGTTGGTTGTTTTGTTGTTTGGGTTTGTTTGGGGATAGAGCCTAAGTACAGAAGGACTTTTTATGCATATGGACCTGAATGAAAATATTACCTTACAGTGAGTGTAAGTTTTCTAGCACAATCATGCTTTCAATAAATTAGGGGCCTAAAACCAGTAGAGGAAATTAACATTCAATATATTTATGTAATTTTTTTTTGTTTACAGAACCTAAAAGCTAACACTTCTAAATTTTAAGCAGAGGTTCAATTATTTGCTTATTTAGGAAAATACAATTAACTAATGATAGAGTAACCTTACTTCAAATACAATTTTATAAATCTTCTGTCAACTTATATTAGATAGGAGCTCAGCTTTGAGATCTAAACGTGTTCAGATCCAAATTTAATTTGGTAAAACCTTCTGTTCTACTTATTTGCAGGACCATCTTTACATTAGAGTTGCAAAGTGCTGCCCAGGTAGTAATCTGAATTATTGTTTATTCACAGTTTCATTAAATAATTTTAAGAAACAAAAGAATAAGTAAAATTAAAAGATTCAATAATGCACTAAGTTGCTCCCGAAAGACATCAAAATTACTTGAAGGGAAGGGATCTTCTGAATCATATTTATCTGTTTGGAAATGGACAGTATATTATAAATATATTATTATATATTCTGTATTCAATATTCTATATTACACATTATATGTTACATATTACATATTACATGTTATGTATTATGTATTGTATATTGTATCTTGTATATATTATATATTATATATTAAATTGACAGTATAATACAACTATATTATTTTAAAAGTAATATAAGACGCCTCTAAACTTTTCTGCAAAATAGTAATAGAACTAAAACATGGTCCTGATTATGAACATTGACTGGGGAATGTGTCTGGAAAATAATTTTGTCTAGAGTTCATGTATAACCACACTGATAACAACACTTCACTTGATCAATTAAAAGACTTGCTGAGCTAAACAGGAATCAGCAAGATTAGGTAGAACAATGATATAAAAACTTTAGAAATGAAGAGAACCATGAAAAACTAAGATTGTGAACTGGAGTTTAGATAAATATGAGATAGATAATGACATCTTACTACGGTTCACTGTGTCTGACCCTTTGCAATGACTTTCTAGCATTTAAAAAGTGGACAATGCTGGTAATATTTGTGTCATTGCTATTAGTAGCTATAATAACTTTAACAAAACACTTTGAAAATAGAACCGTTTCCCTCTTTTTTTATTTTCTTCCCAAGCTATAACTAACTTCCCACATAGTCAGGGAGACAACTGACATGAACAGTGAAAAGCACTTTATATGAGTAAGGATTCTTTCCCTGTCAAACAATTCCATTGGTTGTGAGACTTAAACAGTAACTTTCAAACATTTATCTATGTAATTATTTTATGAGATCCATATTCTGGTTAAAACCTGTTATTATTACTGGATATCATGTAAATCAAGCAGTAGCTTACAATGTAATTAATATAAACCCCGGAGTTCTGTCAACAGAATTTGACCCAAGGAGATCCTCTAGTTTACACCATTTTGCAATAAAACCGAAGTCATTTAGAAATACATAAATATTTCTTTAGGAGTAAAACATAAGATAATTGTGAAGGATTGCTGTGTGGCAAGGTTTTGAAATAGGAATCTAAGTAGCATTACAATATGTCTTCCACATATTGTGTCAGAACAACTCTGATGCCCTCATGTGGGAAAAAGATATTTTAACACATGCCGAGTTGGCTGAAAATTCATGTTAGGAAGAAATGTAACCTTGCCAAAATATTTAAAGACAAAATTTTTGATATTAAGAATAGATTAAATTTTAATTTCATTTCAGTTTGAGCAGGAAGATGCACCAAAAGCATAAAAACAAACAAACAAAGCAAAAAACCCCAAAACAAACAAAAAAAAAAAATCACAAAAACAAGATATGAAAATTATTTGAGGAAAAAGTCAGGTAACAAACACAAAATGTGCATCATTCCAAAGAAAGGCTTTACTTCCTATAATTATCTAAGTTCTCAGAATTGCATTTTATTTGTCTATTTGTCTAAAAACTGCCTTCAACAGAAAAATAATCATTAATTTCTCACTTCTTACTTCAATGATCAGCTCTTTTAAATATGGTATTTTCTAGTGGGAAGCCTAAATACTGTGTTTAGGGGTTAGGCAATTAATTGAAGAGTGAAAAATAATATTGGTTGTCTTTTGTTTAAATTCATTCACATTTATATGGCAGTATAAATTTTTTTAAAGACTTGCTATTTTACTGATTGACTGTCTATTGCTTAATCTTCATATCACACTGAACATTAATAAAAAAGTCTGCTGAAATTGATTATATCAGGATTTAGAAATGTATCATCACTATATATTTGTACTGAAGTTGTACCAAGTTATGTCAGGAATAAGCTACACTAATAGACATCTATAAACAACCAGCAGAAATAATTCCTCATATGCCAAAGAGATCTGAATTTGTGTATTTTTATGACCTAACTACAGCAGAATGTCCAGGAAAAGTAAGATATAAGGGTTACATCATTTAAACCAATGGCCATTTCATGGATTTTTCCCCCCCAAACTGTCTAGATGAATGTGATTATATTCCCTTTGGTACCCCTTTATTTCTTTTTCCATGATAAAATATATATGACAAAAAATTACTCAAAGAACTCAGAGTATTTCATACAGTTAGATGATCTGTGAACAGTCTATTTTCTGAGCGCATTCATTATTTCACCATCAATACTTTATGTGAACATATCTGCCCAAGGGTCTGCTGCAAACTATTCACTTTGGTTACTGTATTTCTTTGAATATTTTTAATTCATCATTTGTGTTGTATGCCTAAATCACGAGTTACATGGCATTGTTTCTGCTTCTCAGTTATTTGACAGAAGAAAACCTTTGTAAAGCAGTAGGAAATTTATTTATTCAGGACTATCATATTACTATACAAATATAATTTAATGCATATGAATATTTTTCTGAAGAACACTGATTCCTCATTATTAATACAAACGGATGTCTCTTCTGAGCAAGTGTTTGCAACAAAGAAGGGTAAACAAAAACATACATTCTGGTCAGATCAAAATCAATTGGAATTTTAGGCCATGAACATACTTTTTCCTCCCCTTGCTTACTCAGACTTGGTCTCTTCACTTAAAAAAATGCTAAGGAATTAATAAACACTATAATTTCTACATCAGAAAACAGATAAATGCAACACAAGGGAAAGAAGTCATAGGGATGCTGCAACCAGCATGAAAAGATCTTCAAATTTACATACAATTTTTGACCAATCATGCAACTTTCCCTTTTGGATGAGGACACCACCACTGGAAGATGCATCACTTCAAAGCATTGTGGTAGACACCATCTCCTAGTGCAACTCAAGAAACAGATATAAAGAAATTAAATTCTGCTCCAATAACCAGAAGACTCAGATTTGGCCTGAAAGGCTGACTTTAAAATATCACACCTTTTGCCTCTACATACAGAGAAGCTTGTCTGTGAGCACTGTAAGGCAGGGCTGAATTCTTTGGGGAATCTTTGTCAGATGGTGAGGGAAAATATGGGTAGATAGTAAAAAAAAGAAAAAACCCAACCGAGGACACAAAAACTGCAAAGCAACAACCATGCTGGGGCATACTTAAGGTTAGCCCTTTAGGAGTAAATATGGGCACTGACAGAGTTTAAATTCCTTCATACAATTCTCCTTGGATCTGGTGGGTTTCCTAAGGCTAAGGATGACATATGCAGAGGCAGAAACAGCCTTGAAATAAAATTAATGACTTTTCCAATTTCCAAGTTTGAAAATTAATTTCAAAACTTCTCAAGTTTTCAAACACTGAAACTCAGATGTTTCAAATATTCAAGGTGACTTTTCTTTAGCATATTTATTTTTCCAGAATAACTATCTGGCCTTGACTCCGGTTCTCAAAAAACCTAGGAAAAAGACTGTTCCTTTTTTTTGTGTCATGGGGAGGTCCTTACCAACTTAGGACAAAGCCTGAGATCACAGCATTCCCAAACTGTAACTTTTCCACATTACTTCCTGTCAAACTGGAACTTACACTTTTTTTGCTGACAAGCAACCTGATAAATTTTAGGCTCCCTATAATTTAAAACTAGCACTTTTCCTAATGACCAATATAATTTTACTACATCCCTGAAGCTTTTTACATTTGCACTTTTTGTTGCAAAGATAGGGGAATGGTTTCAAACTGAGAGAGTAGGTTTAGGTTAGATATTAGGAAAAAAAAAAAATCTTACTGTGATGGTAGTGAGGCACTGGAACAGCTTGCCCAGAGAAGCTGCAGATGCCCCACTGCTGAAAGTGGTCAAGGCAAGGGGATGGAACTCTGAGCAACTGGGTCTAGTGAGAGATGTTCCTGCCCACAGCAGAAGGTTTGGAAACAGATGATCTTTAGATTCCCTCCTACCTAAATCATTCTATGAGTCTATGATCCTCTGATTCTGCTTTGAAATAGCAGCTTTTGGGTAGAAGCATGTAGTGCTTTTGCATAATAAGTACATGACTTTCAAAATCTAACTAATCTTCCTGAACTCTCTAAATCATTGTTCTGAATGTCTGCATCTAAGGGGACTTTTGGATATGGTTTACCTAATTAAAAAGAAAAAAAAAAAAAAAGAATGGGAAACTAAATATTACTTGTTTCTTATGACAAACATCATCTGCTTGTTCATGTGCCTTTCTAAGTGCTTTACTGAGGAGTCTCACTACCCACTGAGGACCTCAGAAGCTTCCTCAGGAGCTTCCTCAGAAATCATTATAAAAACAAAAACCAGAAATAAGTAAAAAGCCTAACTCTACAAAATCATGCAGAAGTTATCCTGCGAGAGTCAAACATCTGATGTTTTCCTTTGATGGTAAATCTGCTTTGGGAAAAGATCTTGAAGTTGCTTAGAATTTGCTTTTAAAAACTTCAATTTTTTGTCACTAAGAATCTTTTTAAATCTGATGCAACGGTGGAAAAATTCCAGTATTCAGTAAAGACTTGGCAAAATTTAGCTCCCATTTCATTAAAACTAGAGTTTAGTATGACTAAGCATGTTCTGCTTTTCAGATTCTGCTCTTCTATAGGTGATGTCTCCACATAACATTTCATGTCTTTCAGATCAGAAAGAAAATAGGGTTTTTCCTTCCACTCCAAACCAAGTTTGGGCTGAACACTAGAAGGGAGACCAAGAAACCTCTTCTCAACCCAGTCCCTTCCAAACATGCAACATGCTGTCTTCTGTTACCCCATCATACCTGAAATGGAAACTTCCTGATTTGAAGAGGAGGCCAAAAATTGTTTTTTCACAATAGCCTTTCTTAAGTAGAGAAGAATGAACATTATGCCAAAAATGAAAATGAAGGAGGTGATGGAAATTATGGTTGGCAATGAGAGGAATAAAGAAGCCTCAAAATGGTGAGGACAAACCAAGGAATGCTTCAGCCAGAAGATAGCATTGTAAAAGAAACAGTTTGGGAATTATTATCAGCTGAGAGGAAAGGGTAATTATAAATGGGCTTTTCAGAAACACCAGGCATGAAACCAGCTTGATAGGTGAGAAACAAAACCAAAAACTTATTAATTCCTTCCTACAGTGCTGCATCTGTAGAACTAGACCTAAAAACCCAAGTGAACAATTTTCACAAGCACTATCAGTTTTGGAGTAACTCCCTCAAAGGCATTGAGTAAAACTAGACACTGAACACCTTGCTTCCAAACAAGGGCTGGGTGTAAAACTGCTTATTTGGAAAGATTATTCCAGATCAGCAATCTTTCTGAAGATTTTAGAACTAAACATAATTTTATATATAATAAAAATAAAATAATTTAGAACTAAACATAGCTTTATAGAACTAGACATAATTTTAATTTTACAATTTGTATTTACAATGAATTTGTATTTACAAATTCTAAACCAAGTATGCCCAAAGACTGAATCAAGGAAATAAAATAGTTTGGTAAAAACTTAAGAATAATGCTGTGGGAAAAAAAAAAAAATAGCCAATATATCATTTGATTTCAAATAGGGAATAATGCCTATTAATAATTATTCATTTTTATTCTATGTACAAGTGATTTGTGCTAAGCAGTCTAATTTACAAAGTGGATCAGACTCTCACTAGTTGCCAGCACCTGGATATAAGGTAGCAGACTCTCATGTGCTCTCACTCTCAGAGCCACACGGGCACGTTCACATCCAGAGCTGGCTGCTATCAGTCCCACCCACCACTTTCTCCCCAGTCTCTTCACCTGCACACCAACTGGTGCAGCTTGGCCATCACACACTCATTCACACAGCCACATTCCAGACCCTGGCATCATGGACACATGGCCTTCCTACTACCAGTCCAAGTTTATTAGTAAGAGAGAATTTATTAATAAAATAGAACAGACTGTGCTGATCAGGCACAGGGAAGGCCAGACAAGCAAATCAATCACATACGATCAGTTCTTTTTATCCCCCTTCACCTGTATTTTCTCAAATTTCTTCCTCTCCCAGTCATCCTGGCCCCTCTCTTTTTTCCCCTTACTCCCCTAACTCTACTGTAACAAGTCTGGTGCAATCCTGAAAGGCTTTTGTTCCCCATGCCATAATGTGTCTCACGCCCTGAACCAGCCCCAGTCCAAAAGGTGATTTGCTCCTGATGGCCCATCTTGGTAGGTTTCACACCTGGGCATGGAAGCTGAAGGTCCCTTGGGTCAGCTCTGGAAGGACCCAGACAAGGCAGGTGTTCCACAGGTCGTGTCCCCATCTGCAATTCCGTGTCCCTGTGATTTTCTGAGCCTGTAGAGATGGGCCTTTCTTTGGTTGGGTGATGACCCATGGGATGATCTTAGGAGTAGCTGGAGCTGGATATTATTTGGCTCTAAAATAATATTGGTGGTGTCTTTCTCTGCTCTTTTGTAGGCATGCAGAGGAACTTTTATCACATAACCTAACAAAGCTTGATTCAATCAAGTACCATAGTTCATAATTTTATATTGGTACCAGAAAATAGTTTCTGTATGGTAATATTTCTGAGTTCATATTGTTCAGAGACTACTTGAATATTTTGAAGGCTTCAAGCAGTAGTTTTAAGTGAGATACAAAGATATAGAGGGCTTATTTCAGTTGAAGTCTATTTTATCAGATGGTTTATAAATTATTTATTCTTTAGAGTTATCCAGTCTCATTAAATGCAGTTATTCCCTTGAAATACTTAACTAAAACCCAGTTATAGTTCAACTCAGCACTCTTGAGTTTTTCTAGTTTTTCTTGAGTAGATCACACCTGACAGACAGCTTATGCTTCAGAAATCTTTCCAAGAGACATGCTATAATGGTACCAAAATGTTGCTGAACAGTTGGTGCTGAATGGGTACCAGATATTTCCACATTTAAAGTTAGGCTGCTGATTGTAAATGTCATGCATCTTTTTAAAAGATCTACAGCTTGATTTGATGGTACCAATGATAGAGCATTTCCATGTCCCAATTTAAGTAAAACTCCTCAGAAAAAAGGTCTACATAAATTTTTCAATAAAATTAATAACTTCTCAATCAGTTTTATTTCAATTTTATTCACTTTCATAATATTATTACAATTCTATTCTAGCCACATGGTCCCAGAATAAGCAAAGTCAAACCTGAAAATCAAATAGTGGGTTTTTTCCCCTCATAAGGGGAAACATCTTCCAGTAATGCTGATAGGATGGTTGTATATTTTTCCTTTTACATAATTTTTTAAAATTACAATTATTATATTTCTTACCATCATATTGTATAAGCTTTTTTTTGGTTCTTGTGGTATTTACACTTGTGTTAAATGTGGGCTTTTACACTTCCATCATTACCCAAAGAAGAGTGGCAAACTTTAACTTTAAACATCCTGCAAAAGTAAATCCAATTAAAAAGGACGGACTGGAAGCAAGCTTAAAGATCATCAAGTTCCAACTTCTCTGCCATGTGCAGGGACACCTTCCACTAGACCAGGTTGCTCAAAGCCTGGTTCAAAGTGGCATTGAACACTGCCAAGGCTGGGGCATCTACAGTGCCTCACCCTCATCCCCACTGCAAAGAATTTCTTCCATACATCTAACCTAAATTTCCCCTCGTTTGCTTTGAAGACATTTGCCCTTTTCCCATCACTAAAGCTGGTCATGAAGAGTCCCTCTCCATCTTTCCAGTAAGCCCTGTTCAGGTACTGGAACGCAGCTATGAGATCTCCACTCAGCCTTCTTCAAGCTTAACAGCCCCATCTTTCCCAGACTGTCTTCTCAGCAAAGTCTGTCTTCCCTACCAATCTCACAAACTCCTCAGGACTTGCTCCAACAGTTCCATGTCCTTCTTATGCTGGGTCTTCTTTGGCAGTGGTGGGACAACGAGTTATGGGTACAAATTGAAAGAGAACAAATTTACGTAGAATGCAAAATGAAGCTCTTTACTGTGAGTGTGATGAGACACTGGAACATGTTGCCCAGGGAGGTTTTAGATGCCGCAACCTTGGCTGTACTCAAGACCAGGTTGATTAAGACCTTGAGCAACCTGGTCTAGTGGGAGGTATCCCTGCCCATGGCCAGAGGATTTGGAGCTAGTTGATCTCTAAGATGCCTTTCAATCTTTTAAAATTCTGAGATTCTCCCAGTGCCTGCATTTTTTTTTCACTACTTGTGCTGTGTGCCTAGAACACCTGTTATTGAAGAATTAAAGCATGGAATTTATTGACAGCCTCAGCCTTTTCCATAATCACAGTCTTCCATTTCATTCCAGAGAGGGTCCAACTTATTCCTTACCTTTATTTTTGTTAACAACATACCTATAGAAGCCGTCCTTTTTTCTGACACCCGCACTTCCTTATTTATCTGTACATATCTCCTGTAAATTTTTCACGATTTATTTCTTGATAGGATGCACCACTCCTGAATTTGGAAGAGGTGATTCTTGAATATTAGCAAGCATTCTTGGGCCTCTCTGCCCTCCAGTGCTCTATCCCACAGGACTCTACCTCCTAGACTTCTCAATAGGCCAAAGTATGCTCTCCTGAAGGCCGGAGCAGTGAGCTAGCTCAATGCCTTTTTCACTGCAATGGGAATCTCAAATTCCAGCATCTCATGGTCACTACAGCCACAGCTGCCTTGGAGCATCACATTCTCCACCAGCTTCTTCCTGTTGGTGAGCACAAGATCCAACATGAACCTCTTCTCATTGACTCCTCTATCACTTGTATGAAAAAGTTGTTGCCAACACATTTGAAGGATCTCCTGGATTGCTTGTGCCCCGCTGTCCTATCGCAATGCATATGATAGAATTTTTTTGCAAAAATATTTAAATTTATATTAAAAATAATGCCAACGTATGCTATTTTATGCCAATAAATATTGGCGATAACTGAACCATAGTCTTCAAAAACTGAAGTAACCAAACAAGGTAACCAAATAAGAGAAAAGGGGGAGAAAGTGTCCTGCTGCCATCACACAAAATACACAATCCATACTAAAGCTCTTTACAGGTACTGATAAAGCCCCTGGGCATCAGGCGCCCAGCAGAAAACAAAAGGCTAACTCTGAACTTTTTAGGTTTTGTACCACAGCTTTCACAAACAAACACTACCAGCCTTTCTCATGACTCCTTGCTAGAAGAAAATATCCTGTATCCAGAGCCAATAGCAGTCCTTAAACACAAAGCAGCATTGCTGATGACATTCTATTTATATGCTTGTTATCTCTAAGGTGAAATACAGCATAGACTTCTGTATTGTATTTTAATGCAAGAACAGCTGCTGTGATTTAGCAATATTTTTATGTGCTTACATATAGGGCAGATAGACTACCAGAGCAAAACCAGTGTTCAGAAAACTCCACATAGTTTCCAATGCTATTCTGCCATATTGAATAAATAAGACCAAGGATATTTTTATTTCTTTTCTTAGGGTTTGCCTTGGCAGGTTTTTGCCTTTTAATCCCCTCAAAGCCTTTTAAACATCACAGTATAGTATGTCTAGTCTTCCCTTAAAAAATGCAAGTCCTTCTCCACTGTTATTTAAAGCATTGTACTCCCTACCATGTACATATGGAATATGATTAAATATGGAATGATGATTAAATAACCATTTAGAATGGCTTTTACATGTGAATTTTCTACAGAAGGCATGCTTGCAGCAAATACTTTATCAACACAGCAAAAAAAGTTTGCTTTCTTCAATATTATACACAATATCAGTTAAGAAACACTGCCAGATGCCAGAGCAATCAACCAGCTGGATATATGCAGCATCTGTGCCTTTTTATACCTCTGTATCAGGCACAAAACAGTGATCCCCAAGTTGAATAAGAGCTTCTGATCAAGCACTGCAAAGAAATGACCATAATTACACAGCAAGTTATAATGTTCACATTATTTCCTTTACCATAAAAGCAGTATAATATTTAATAACAAAAGAAAATCAGGCTTTGTTTCAGGAGCAGTAGAAGATTCTCATGGCAGTCCTTCAGTCTCTTCAATCTAGATTCCTAGTTTAGGCAATAACTAATTCTCAGTCAAGTCTGTCTATTCTTTACATGTAATTTTTTACTGAAGTATCATATTAATTTTGTCTAAATTAAACACATTCCTCAACTAACTCTGCTGCTACTTGAAATATTAAAGGATTTTCATACTCCCAGTAAAGAAATCTGCAATTCTCATATGCTCCCAATAGCCAGTAAGTTTATGGAAAATCATAAAAGTTTTTAACTTCTAGTTCAGATAGTTTAAACTCAGCATAATGAATTTCCATTTAGATATTCAAAACTTTAAAAAAGATCTGTGTTTATGATCAGTGAATATATTCCTCAAAATTAAGATGGTTTAAAAAGCACATGAAGACATAACATATACTGTCAGATATCCAAAATATTCATCATCTAGATGGCATGCATTATCTGCCTTTACTTTCATGCAAAATATCAGCAATGGGCAGAAGACAGGCATCCAATTCTGCCAATATTCAGTGATTCTGTGATCTCTAAAGTCATATAATAAATTTCTGATTAACTAAAAAAATATTCCTATTAATTTTTCTCATAAACAGTGCATTTTTTACATGCCACATAGAAAAGGAACCACCAAGAAATGCAGCATAAAGGACAGGATTTCAAATTGAGAATCTGGACCCATGAGAATGCACTGCATCACTCAACTTTGTGTCATCTACAAACTTGCTGTGGCTGCACACAATCCCACTGACTGTCTCATTGATAAAGATATTAAAGAGAGATATTAAAGAGCACCAGGCCCAAGACAGAGCCATGAGGGACCCTACTTGTCACCAGCCTCTATGTGAATAGAGAGCCACTGACTAAAACTCTCTGGCTGCATTCATCCAGGTAATTCCTTATCCACAAGTAGTCCAAGATTTGATTTGCGGTAAGCATACTATGTGGAAGGCCTTACAGGCTTCCAGGTAGATGACATCAGTCAATCAGTCCTTGTTGGGCACTGCCAGCACACCATCACAGAAGGCCACCAGACTGATGAGGCAGGACTTGCCTTTAATGATGCTGTGTTGGCTGTCTCAGTTTGTCTCCTTGTTTGGTATGTGCCTTAACATTGTTTCCATGAGCATGTGTGACATGATATTCCCAGGCACACAGGTGGCACTGGTCTGCTGTCTCCCAACTCCTTTCTTCCACAATTTTAAGGATAAGAGTGATTGGATAGATTAAAGGTTAAATACTCTTACTCTCTCCAATGTGAAGACTTTTAGCAAAACACTCTTCTATTTCAGAGCTACAAACTAGTATCCATACAGTTCCGCATACAGTGTATTGAAGTGTTACTCAGTGCTTGCTTTATAGCCAATGTCCAAGCAGTCAAATCTGTGTTTCATTCTGCAGCTAGTTATGTCTTTACAATTAATTAGAAAACAATTACATTACAATCAGAAATCACTTTTCAAAGAGACAGTGCTTTTGCAGGAAACAAACTTCTCTAGTAGTCAGTGATTCCACTAGCTGGAAGTCCCCAAGGTTTTGCTTGCCAGTTTACACAATTTCAGGAAACACTCCACACATTCTCCACGCACATCGAACACAAAAACAGTGTTGAACCTTACGTGATCATTAATAACTTTCCATCTTAGAAATACGTGACCTTGTTCTGTGTATTGTGAAAAGTCAAACACAACTGGGCCTTTGTTCCTCTTCAATACTGACAGAAGTGACAGCAATATTTGACTGGTTCTTCTGCAAAAGACATGGGAAATTCAGGAGTTCTGTTGTTCTGTTATGTTTTTTCAAGAAAATGGACTTACTTATCCATGTTCAGTAATATCAGTACCAGGGAAAATAAATGTTTAGCATGTACTTAGAAAGGATGTGCTCTTTGTCTTGAAATAGCAAGACATACAGCCAGTAATGCACAAGTACCAATAAAATTTTAACTGTTGTAACATAAAAGGATGTCCCATACACATTTAAAATACTTTGCTAAGGAAGCATTTGCACTATACTACGCATGATGTGACTAAGTTTATAGGTACCCACTATTTAACACCGTCAAAATCCTTTTTCCTAAATATGTACAACACTTTCTAATAGAGTGCTGCAATGTGTGGAGAACTGTAAGCAAAAAATGGAAAAGGGAGACAGCAAAGAGCTAAACAGATGGAGAGACAGAATTGCCTCTGCCCTCCTCTCACTTCCTGCCATACTTCCTTCCATTATATTAAAATGCAAAGTAATTTTAAAAGTTTCTTTGCAGAGCACAGAGTTCCATTATGAACACTAATACCACATTTTTTAAATTATTAGTTTTTTTTCAAAATCGACCAATATTAGCTATTGTAGAAAATATCTTATGACAGACTTCAAAAGAAAGGTAAACACCAAATAGCAGTGTCATAGTGATACATCCCATTAAATAATTCAGATTTTCTGTCTTGTTGTCTTTGCTTCTTTCTTTTCTCACTTCTCTGGAATTATCACTTAACACTGAAATCATCACTATCTAAAGTTTTCCTGAAAGTTTTTCCATCAGAACCCAATTTTTCTGTAGAAATCAGGATTTCTTTTTAAATAACTGCCAGAAGACAACTTTTTATTGTTGTTGTTGTTGTATCAGTTTGCAACATGTGATGTTTGGAAGAAAAAACAAGATTTTTTTTTCTGGAGTAGATGAGCATTGTGGAGAGGAACACTTTAATCTTTTTTTCGATTACACAACCATCCTGATCTCTACTTCTTTTATTATACTCCATCAAATGATATTTGGACTTCATTTTACTTACTCTCCACTGGTTTTACCCAAGGTAATTCAAGAAACTGCCCTTGTTCCAGATCACCTGTTACTGAATCACTGGTAAAATTGGCTATTAAATGTTACTTTGAAGTTTGTCTGCCTAGAGAATCTCATTAGACTTCAGCTGAAGCTTCACACAGATTGGCAATTCTATTGCCTTCGCACATTTATATTATGGCAGTTATCAACTACAACAGGTCAGAAATACAGATTATTTAAGGAATGATTGCTCATCTGTTCTTGAAATACCACATCAGAATACCGATCCTTACTAAGACATTTTCTGCCAGTGGCCACGTGAAACCTCGTATTTGCTCTTACTGTTATGCTCACTGATTTCTCTGAATAACACCAACAGACTATGGATTGGATCATCACTGAGCTCCAGAAGTCCTTGATCTGCATGAGTTCTAACTCTTAAATACACTGCTTTTGGTGAAATGCAGTTTTAGCGGTCTGCAGATATAAAACACAACTTACATTACATTCACAGAAGCTGTACTTCAATATACATCACAATTTGGCAATCACTTGTGATAAGCAACCATTTAATCACTTTCATTTTTCTCCTGAGATCCAGCTTGGGTTCCTTACAGAATGACCCTTGAGTCTTTGCACCATTAATTCTGCTCTTATATGACTTCATCAAGCTGTTGTCATTCCCCAAATAAAAAACAAGCATCTTCTTGGACCAGGATGATTTTTCTCCTCTAACTTTCCAATTCCTACCATGCAGAAGCTAAGCATAATGATTTTACCTGCATTTAGGACGTTTAAAACTTTAGTTAAACCTCATTTTGTGAACTATTCCAATCAACAGTATTTATTAGGATTCTTTATCTCTCTTATATATCAAAACAGCTGATGCTAAGGTCAGCAGCATTAACTGATTTCTACTCCTAATATTGTTGCCTTTGGCTCAGAATGTGTGCACAGAGGATTTAATTTCTCATATTCTCTAATATTGCCACTTCCATCCAGGAGATATTTTATCATTTAATGGCCTTCTTTTCAACAGAGATGAACACCTGCATCTTTCCCCAAAGCAGCCCACAACCATTAAGCATGTATAGTATCATTTGACAGCGCACCTTCTTAATTTTCTCTTTATCATATCAGAAACATTAACATACCTCAGCACATTATTTTTGCTCACTGGTATCATCTCATGTTCTTTTGCATATAGTTTTTTTTTCCTTAACTTTTAAGATGTCATCAATGCTCCTCAGAATTAACTTAATTTCTAGTCTCGTATGTTTACAGCTTGCTTTTCCTTACTTGCCATCAAGGATATGTCTCAAATAACCAAAAGGTTTGTCAGTTTGTTTTTTACTTTGCTGCTCCTTACACAGAAAGAGCAGAAGACACAAACCCAAAAACAAATAAGATATTTTTAGTATTTTTTTAAGTAAGCTGTAGAGAAAATAGACTATCAAAATTTTAAAGGCTGATTATTGAGTAACACCCAAGAAACTATACACAAATCAAAAGAAATAAAATCTCAACTACACAGACATACATTACAGGACAGATAAAATCCACATTGCACTGAAATGAAAAAATCATGTTAGAGTGAACTCCTATGAAGAGAAATGTCACTTCATACATTTGAGTTTAAGTCCAGTTACTTTAATAAATGAGACTCTGCAACTTGAAATGCTAATAATTATGAACCTTCAATAGTGATGTTACACTGTGGGAGAAGAACTTTTGAAATGAGCACACATAATAGTCCTGCCTTTGATTGCTTAAGGTAATGACAGCTCCTTAAAACTGTTCCTTCTAATTTCAACAGCTTAAAATTTCTTAAAAGTAACACAACCTTTGAACATAGTGGAACGCATCAGTAATGCAATTGTTTGTAGAAATCATATAAGAAATACACTAATCTGATCATAAATCATAAAAAAATAAAATTAGACAACAAATTAATTCCAAGTTTATCACTTTTTAATGATTAGAGGAGGTTTTTACTTGAAGGTTTTGGTCTTTTTTTTTTTTACCTTTTTTTATTTTCCCAAGTCAGGACAGTTGTTCTATTACCAGTTCCAATTTGTGCCTTCAAAAACTTGAAAGATATTACACAGCTTGCTAAAAGGTATTACATAGCATAGTTCAACCATGATGACTGGATCATGACTGCACTGGTTTAATTGCTCTAACTGACTTGTCAACATCTCAAGGAAAGTCACAGACTTGAAATATTTTTATTGACCTGGAAAGGCTGAGAGGTTTTTTTTCCTAATCTAGAAAGAGTCAGCAGGGCTTAGACAAGATATTCATTGACCTGGAATGACTGCTTTTTCAGCCTTTCTTGCTCCAGAATGATTGTAAAAGACTTTTAGCAACTATGCTCTTAGTAACAGGTAATCTAATTTTCTGAACAATGTGCTGCTACACATATTGCCTTCATTTCTAAAAGCACTTGAAGAGTCCATGTATTAATTACAAGAATAAATACTATATGGCATGCACAGCGTCTGTTGGGTGAATTCTTTGGCACAGAATTTTACAGTGCTTTAACATGAGTTTGTTTAGTCTCTGTTGCTGACATACTATCTGAGACTGTTTCACTAGTGCTAGGACTTTTTCTTAGCCAGAAAAAAGAAAAAAAAAATTATTAGGAATATATGATAAAGACACCCTTATCCAGAAAGATTTCTTGGTTTTGAATGGTATTTTTGAAAACTGGCAGCTGTAGCAAGAGGTTGGGTTTTTGGGCTCTGTTTTTAATGCCACAGGTGAATGATTTGAAGAACCAAAAAAAAAAAGTTCATAATATTTTACATTGATTGTGTATACTTTTGTTTCCCATATTTCATCACACTGAGCAAGAGCTATTAAACTCATGTTTTCTGAGGGAAAAGAGACGTGAGTTCACAGGTTGCTGCCTAGCACATCATTTTCTAGGAGGAAATACCAAGGCCCTAGACTGGGCATCAGTCATTAATCAGGTTTTAAGCACTTAACTTCCTTGGCCCTTCTTAAACCCCTGTTGCTAGAGTTGTTTTAAGTAGGTGTGAACTTCAATTCATTAGAAGGCTGACAACACCTTGTCAGAAAAGGATCAAAGGACAATGTTTATACTGCTGTTAAAAAACTTTGACTTGTGCCCTATACGTTTTGCATTTATAGCAAATGTCCAGTATTTGTCTTTAAGTTTGGAAAAGCTGTCTTTGCAAGCTACATACGCCTTGATATCTAACGTCCTCCCTGTATAAAGTGAACAAAATCGAGAACAAATGTAATTCCTATGCAGAAAGACATTTAAATAATGGCATCATGATTTTCCTAATGTCATGACAGTAAATGCAAGGGGCTTTGAGGATTCCAAGACAAATTGTCAAGATCGTGGTCTAGAGAAAAAAAAAATATTGGTCATCCTTGACCTGAAGTCTATCAGGTATTCTAGATACTTTGTTCCCCAAAACTACAAAAGATCCTAACCTGCCATTGCAAGAGCATTATTACTTCTAAAAGAACTTGTTTAGAGCAATATAAACTATATAAAAATTATCTAATTATGAAGAATAGTAGGTATTTTGTAAGTCCTACATGCACTCTGTATTCCCAGCTTTTAGTTGTGAGTACCCATATTACATCAAAAATGACTGAAAATTATTTTCTATAAGTTTCTTTATTACTTAAAGTAATATAAGAGGAATTACATTCAGGTAGGGAAGGTTTCTTCATGGTATAACTTCAGGATCATGGCCTATGTGTTTGTTTTGATAGGGAGCAAACAGTGCAACCAGCACAAGGAAATGTATGAGATATTGATAAGAACACTGCTGGTACATCCTGTACCCAGACCATAAAGATCTGATGTATTTTCTGAGACAGCAATTTTGTCTTATTTGAGGTGAAAGGAAAGAGAAGAAACACAATTCATTATCTAAATAAACAACTTGGTTTTAAATTATAACAGTTCCTCTCCATACATTTGTTTCAGAACTGACAGATTTTCAGTCATTTTACTCAGAGAAAGAATACAACAGTTTCATTACTCCCCCCAGCAAGCAGATATTACAGGGATTAAACATTTTTTGTATCACATTTAGTGGTGAGGGTAAGATATATTTCAGCAGAATAACTTCCAAGGAAAAAAAGGCAAAGATTCCTGAATAATCAGATGATCATGCCTTCCAGAGAAAAACAACCTGGCCTGGTGTGATGGTTCAGAAACTTTTTTCTGCACACTGGAATACAAGCCTTGTCTCCATATTCTGACCAAGAGCCATAACCAAAGCAAGTGCAATGTCAGAGAAGTGTGTTTGCAATTCTCTATCTCCTTTTGCTTTTTTTCCCAAATAATATCTTATTCATTTTTTCTTCTGTTGAAAGGGCCTCATATGGAAATGAAAATTTATAATAAACCACATCTTTCAAACATGTCATCCCATCCAGATTGGTGACAATGACAATGTGAAAAATCAATAGACAAAGGTATCGTAAAGAAATATTTTCTTTCAGTTTGCAATTTTAAAAATGTGAATGACTGTATAGATCATTATAATTTTCAGTTAAAATAAAAACTGAATACCCTATCAGATATAAGGACAAGGGAGAGCAGAAATTATCTAGTAATCACATGTCCTTTATTTTCTTCAAAAGAACTGGTTTTGATTGAGTTCTTTAGTCTAAAAAAGAGAAGTTATTATAATAGTAGAAAAGAAAGCTAAAGTAGATATAATTAAAAGTATGCAGATAAACAATTGACAATCTTTACATGGTAATTGTTTGGTAACCAGCAGAATCACTGTAAAACTATTTGTCAAGAAAAGTAGAACTCCTTAGAGAAAATGCTGTTCCTAAACATGCATATGGGAGCTCAGATTTATATGATTTAAAGTAATTCCAATTATCTAGTTGTGCTGGTCCAAGTCCTTGAATTTTTTGAGTATGGTTACCTCCATTTACAAGAGCTGTGGATTTCACCCAAATATTTTCTTTTTAAACAGGGAAGTTGGAAACCAAACCAGACTAGCTATAGCAAGGTTTTTAAAGAAACTAGTAAGTTTCAATGCAATTAGAGAGGAGATACCTGGAGTTGGAATAGGTAAAATAGTGGATTAAAAGTTGAAGAAAGAGGATATCAAAGCAAAGCTTGCTTTTTGCTTCAGCAGAAATTTATAGAAAACTTTTTCCAATGTCTGATTTTATTGTTGCTAAAAAGATAAGAAGCAAGTGTACTTGAGAAAGGTACATAGAAACAGCTGGGAGGCAATAGATTCATTATGCTTGTCATGAGATGTACAGACCTGAAAGCCAATCAGAATGGTTTTTACTGCATGATAGATAAAGTAATAATAATCCTCCCTAAACTGGCAAAGGCTGCAAAATCACACTATGATTTGACAAGGTATAAAATTAATTGAAATTTATAATTACTGGAGAAGATGATCCAGAAACCTTTGTCAAACTAAAGAACTAGAGATTAGTTTGTGTAGGAAGGGAAGTCTTAGAGATCATCTAGTTCAACTCCCCTGTGATAGTAAGGGACATTTGGCCTGGTTAAACTTTACTAGGTTCCCCCTAGGGCCCACTAATATTCCTGGGACCACGTTCAACTAAATTTTGGCTGTCTCCATGAATAAAGATTCATGGAACAGATCCTGATGACTTAAAAAAAGATTGGAAACTGATTTTATTTTAATTAGCATTTTTTGCTTCTTGTTAACCTCAGTGATATTAGATGTACAGCTAGAAAATTATATGAAATAACTCAGCAACTCACTTCTGCCATAATCTCTTTTTGTATGGGATTGTACTGAGTATTCATTGCATTTTTATTTATATATGTGTTGGATTCTACCTTCAGTTACTTCTAAAACAAAGCCTGGGAAACTGGATACTAGCAAAAACACTCCTCCATTATTTCAGGAAAGGCAAGGTAAGGCGAGGTGAGGTGAGGTGAGGCAAGGAGAAGAGAGGAGTGACAGACTTCTGGTCAAAGTTTACATTTAAATTTCACAAAGCTTTGCTAGCCCATCCCTGTGGTACAAGCTGTCCACAGAATCCTCATATTATTATTTTCTGTGCAACACCAGCCATGTCATATCAATCACTCTTTTTTAAAGAGTGATTGTGACAGTGAGTGTCCATAATCTCATTCAGACCGTCTTCTACTTAACTCAACAACCTTGTCTCCCTTCTGATTTTTTGGAACTGGCGCACAGTTCAGTCACTGCCCACTACAGTGTAGCAAGGGCTTTTCCAACAAATAAATAAATGTTCTCCTCCTTATTTAACAATTGTCAATAGAAATGTCTTAGACACTGAATAAGCCTTGATCCATTAACTCATTCCACCACTAAAAATACACAAACTCAATACAGCATTGGCAAAAATACTGTCAGTTAAAAAAGAAAATGCTACCGTTTTATGCAATGTCTCCTCCTCCAAAATAATAGTTTTCCTTCTTTCTCTTCCATCTGATCACATTTTGAAAGCTTTTTTTTTTATTATTTATATAGCTTTTTTCTTCTTCATTTTGTTAGCTTTTTCCTCTCCCCTGAATTCTGCAGTGAGCAGACTGTATGCACACACACGCATGCACATCCACCCCCCACCCCCGCTCTTTCTCAGTCTCTCTGCTTTTAGCAATAATTTGCACATAATGGAACAGCCAGAGGGGGGTTTGATCAATGACCTCTGTCTCGGAGATGCTGTTCCAAGGGAAACACATCTGCCAACATAAAGTATTGGAGCAATCATAGCTCAGTGAGCGCCGTAATAAGCAACTGTTACACTGGAGCCATCAGTCATGTTCAGTTACAGACCTGAAAGGATATGGCACCTCAGGGAGCAATGTCCTTCCATAAATTTGGGCAGCAATGAAGAATGATTTGCAATCAAGTAATAAAAGGCCTAAAAAAGCTCCACCACGCATACTAACATCCAATACAGCTGACAAAGAAAATAAAAAACCTTGGCATTGTTTGCTCGTTATGTAAACTACACAGCTGTCCAAGCAATTAAGATATGATTTTGGGAATTCTCTCGTAAAAATTTGCTAACAGCGCTTCCACTTGTGAAAGTGACATTCTTCTTTATCAGTAAAGTGCATTTCATTAAGGTAATGCAATTTCATCTAGCTTAATAGTAGGAATTGCTTAACCTTATGGCAAGAGTACGTAAACAACATAAAATTAATGACACTCCATGCATTGTGGGAATAGATTTGCATTAGTGACAGCATTGATCAAGTAATAGAGAAACTAACATGCACTTCAAATTGTTAGTACTCTAGGGATTCCTGTTTACTATCTGCAAAGTCATATTTCTGATCTTCTGGTTGCAAAACTGTTAGAAAAGATAAAATTCACAGTAAGCTTTGCAATTTTTTAGTACTAACACTAATGAAATAAGCATGATAAAAAAGGCATGAGTCTGAGGGGATCCATCTTCACAGGCAGGCTAAAAATATAAATGGAACAACAGAGATGTACGTCTTCTAGAAATGATTGACTACATATGTGCAACAGCACCATGATTCAAGAGGTTTTTTTCTTCCATTCTTTCAGATAAGAAAATTTTTAAATGCTGCAGACACCACTTAATGTTTTGATATTTTTATGAGTCCATCTACAGGAATGTTTATTATGCTTATATTCTTTATTATTTCTGCTTCTACCATTAATGGTATGGCTGTGTGGTTTTGCACAGTATTATGGGCTGGACAATTCTCTAATATGTAAGGTTTTTTACATGCCAAAGTCAAGAAAAAACACCGAGGACATCTAAAGTCACATCTGCTCGAGAAGGATCTTCAGTCTTTTGTACTTCCTTTCTTCCAGAAATGAGGTTTTACAGATACATATAACACAATATCAGTCAATCAGCAGGGCTTGTTTTGGGTAGTCTGACCCCTGTCTTATCAGAGATGTTTTTCTCAGACCCCTATTGATGCAAAAGGTTAGGAAACCACTGACTGCTTAGAGAGGCTTTGTTACTTCCTTAAAAATCTCCCTTAGGCTAGCACAAACATGTCAATCCATAGGAGTAACCCCTATTAAAACAGCTAAATCTTTATTGTTAGTATTTATAGACTGCACTGAAGATCAGCTTTCAGTTTTTCTGTGTTTCAGAGGAACAACTTAATAAAACTTGTCTGAAATGCTCTCATTTTATTAGTGTATGCCCTTGTTTTCTCACAGTCCAATTAAACGTTGTGGTTTAAAACCAGCAGGGAATTAAACTCCAAATTAGTCTCCCTCTGGTGAGAGAGGAACATAGGCAGAAGCTAGGGGCTGAGATAACAATTTACTGAAAACAAACAGCAAGAAATTAACAGGAACAGCAACAACACATTAATAATGAAAGTATACAAAAGAGAGAGATATTTACACAAAAATGTGCTCACCACCCTGACCCAGCACGGCTGCTGAGACAAAGAAAAGCTGTTGGACATTACCACTGCTGGCACCACATGGCCTCCTGCAACAAAGGAGAAAATGGCAGACATTACCACAGCCCTGCAGTGACAAACTACTCCCCTTCCCTGAGCCAATGGACAAATTATGGACAAACCACTCCAAGCCAGCTTGTCCACATCGCTCCATTCCATCACGGCTCCTTGTGGCACCTGTGGTCCGTGCACACTGCCGGGTTCAGCACTATTTGGCTGGACTGGGCTCAGCTCGGCTCCGTTCTGCTCAGCTGTGTTTATCACTTGGACTTGCACTCTCCCTCGGGAAAGAGGAACAAAATGGTGTGGCTGCCACTGTGTGGCGGCCGCTCCTTCCCCCGAAGCCATGTTCCCAGCAATGACAGGAGTGGTATGGAACTGCGAGCTGGCCGTGCCCACACAGCCCTGGGCTCCACCCCCTCTCACAACTGAGAGCAAACCTGGGCAATGTGTCAGCAGGAAACGCATCGCAGAGATGATGGAAAATAGGGAAATGGGGAATGCTATAGCTGAGATTGGCAAGACATAGCCAACAAGGAGTGCTACTTCTGGGACTTTTATTTTGGTTTGGTTTACAGCTTATTGCTTATTTTAGAGCTTTTAATTTGAAAGACGAAAGCTAACTCTGTCTCTCTCTTCCAGATGCAAGACATAAATGGAAGTATTACCTGTAAATACTCTTCACTTAATTAAATTCATAACTGAAAAAATGCTGTAGATATTCCTGCTCAAGCAACATGCACATAGTAGACAAGCTTACAACACAGTAATAGTCTCAAGTCTCCTTAAGCAATAGCAGTGTAAGGTGTTATTTAAAAATAGGGTAGGTGACACTTTCATTTAATATTGGGCTAGACTCCTTGTTCAAGGGAGTCCTTTTCATATTGAAGTTATTCTTCAGTAGGAAAAAGATTCAAAGTTATGAGACAAGAGTCATGCAACTAGAGGGAAAGGACTAGGAATCAGTCTAGGAATCAGTCGGGTCCTTGACTACAGAGGCCTACAGTGGAAAATCCAACAAAGAGCAAATTCCTCTTATTTAAGATATACCAGTATGTCATTCCAGATGGCAGACCAGACATATTGCTGGATTACTGAGAGCAGAATAGAATGAACAGTATAAATCTGAAGCCTAAAAACGTAAATCTGTATAATTCCTAAACCCATCAACAGGACAATTTTTAGATACAGAACAAGCAGGTCTCTGTATGGATATCTCTAAACCAAGTAAGAAGAGGATTAAGAGAATGCTTTGTACAAGACCCTAAAGGCATTTGTTCTTAAACAGTTTACCGCTTTACTGCTATACACAGTAGGACTCCAGGATACTGTAGTTCACAGTGTTAACTTATGACAGGGCAACTAGTCCTAAACAATGCCTGCAGGGTTTTGTAAGTCTGAGACGCAGACTTATGAAATAAGCCCTTTTAAAAATATTTTAAATGTTTTGGGTTTTTCCCTCTTTTTGCATGTCAGGCTACAGCTAGTCTAAGAAATCTAGGCAAAGAACCTATTGTCTTTAATTGCTATTATCCATCAGAAAGTCCTCTTTACAGGGAAAAATTACACTTCATGATAAATCTACGTAAGAGATTACTGCATTTTTCATAATTTAGCCACCCATTCTAAGGAGGAAATCAGCCTGACAGTGAGCATTACAGGTTGTGCTAAGCAGCTGTCCAGAAACTGTTAATTTCTAGGGGTAAGTCCTGCAGGTAGTTTTTATTTCTAAACTTGAA
Source organism: Ammospiza nelsoni (assembly GCF_027579445.1). NCBI lineage: Eukaryota > Metazoa > Chordata > Aves > Passeriformes > Passerellidae > Ammospiza > Ammospiza nelsoni. Next base: position 33,154,794 of record NC_080669.1, on the reverse strand, counting down.
AGCATTAAATTGTTTCAGAGGTTTTCCAGTTATATCTCCCAGGGCTTACAGAAAGCCTTGATACACAAGAAAAATACAGGGGCAAGACCCCCATGGATTTAAACAGAGGACTGTTCCCACGTACGAAGACTGAAAAAATTGAAGTTCTTCTGGAAAGGGATCAGTGGGCCATCATGTCTTAATTCTCTAATACTTTGTCTTAATACTGTAACACTTCTATGATTCTGGCACAAAAAGCTTTGTTCTCCAAATATCATTCTCCAGTTTTCACAGGATTGTTTATTGCTATTTACACAGATGAGCAAGTTTTTCTTAAAAGGTGATTTATCAATACTGGATTCAGTCTTGAATGGATACCTAATTATGAGTGAATAAACACAGCAGATCTGAGGGAAGGGGAGATAGATTTGAATACTTTACTTCCTTCTCATTTCTTATAAGATTTATGTGAATCAGATGATAGTGTCCATCGTATCATGCTTTTTAATCTGTACTTCCTCTGTGCCCCCAACACAGAGTGCTGATTTCTGCACTATTAAGTTAGAACTTAATATTTTCCCTCCTTGTTTCCATCTCAAATATCTTTTAGTAAAAGTCACTAATGTTGTCATTTTGTAAGTGAGGACACATGGTCCCCTTTGCATCAGTGAGACTTTTTGCAGCCCTGAGGGCTCAACATATCATAAAATAAAAATGATTAAATGTTCTGCATCTTAGTTAGATGCACAAAATGTTAGTGGCAAAATCTTAGAGCACAAAAGCTTAGTGGCCAAAATCAAGGTACCTCTTATCTTTTGGGTTTAACGAAATAGAAATACCTTATGAGTGAATTTCATCCATGAGTAGAGCACCAACACATAACTCTCTTGGATTTTCAGGTACTTCTGGTAAGTTGCACCATTTGATAATAAGGGTGCAATTTTTAAAAGCTTATTCCATCAACCATGTGTTTTATGTCATAATTAAAATATTCAATTTAGTTGAAAGCTACCTATATCACATATAACTTCTTCTGATTAGATACACACTTGTTTTAGTGACAAAACAGCCTCTACATTATCTCCATAGACAAGTATATATTGGAGACTCCTTAACATCCAACACTTGGCACCACAACTATGAAGATGTTGCCTTACCTAACACAGCATAACTATCATGAAGTGGAAATTAATTAACAAATATATTCCTTTTATTTTTCTTTCTCTTCTCTCCGGCCCTCATCATTCAAATCTAACATATTCTGGATGTGTAAGGTAGAAAAACAGACAAAAGCCATTCAGTTCAGACGTGTCTCTTTCATCACAGACAGACAATAGTGTCAACGCTGTTTTCCTTATGGATAAGATTTAGGGGAGCTTCCATGTAACGGAAGCTGCTCACATGTCCTGAAAGCTGAATGTCTGCTTTACACAGGACAGTGACTAAGAAAGATTTTGTTATTTTAAGGTTTTTGATAAGTAGGCCAACTGAAGACTTCACCATTTTGGAGAAGCTATAAATTCTGATGTCACGTTCTAAAGTTGCAGTACCTTATATTTGTTATTTATTACATTTAGACATAAGACCAATAAGAACTATCCTTCATGACACTCCCATGGATATGTTGTCTATAATTCTGATACTTAAATTTAATTCAAAACAGGAAATAGTTTCCATCCAATCCATCTCTCCAATACCCCAACTACATTCCTGGTCTGTTTTAAAATATTTTATAGGATATAAAAATCTGTATACTAGGCATTTGTAAACTAGAAAGTCTATTGTTCCCTTGGAATGCCAAGTGACTTCATAACTTTATATTCATTGGCAGTCATTGCCACTACTTTCATAAGTCTACTCTACCTATTTAATTACTATTGAGCTGCAATTGAAAGCTTTCTCTCCCTTTCTTTAAACAATAGTTACTTGAAATAAAATTTGGGCTAGACTCATACAGACTTGGGGGTTTCAGTGGAAAAAACCCAACAAAAACAACAGATAGTATTTTGGCATTACTTTTTGGCTTTCAAATAACAAGGTAGAATGAAAAAAAAAAAACAACCACAATTAATACATCAGAGGGCTCTGCCAGGCTTTTATAGCAATACAGGATTTTTTTGGCTATAAAGAAACATATTGAATCTTCAGAGCACAGCCTATTCTTCACTGCTTCAGTTGTCTTCTTTTGTTTACAAGTCCCTGCCATCCTTCTCTGTGAATTGAATGCTAAACTGTCTCTGGAGAGACGTTATATTGCTTACAGAATGCCTCAGCAGATGGTGCTTCCTGTTGCAACAGAAGGCTGTGATTACACCTGAACTCTTCAAGAACTCTAACTTACACAGAAAAACAAGATAAATGGAAGTCTTACAGCTCTATCCTTTTTTCTCCTGTGTTCTCTCACCTTCAGGAAAAAAAAAATCTAGATTTGGAAACTGCTAACATTTTACCACAATAGTTTGTCCCAGCCTCCATTGCAGACATTTGATCACTCTGTACCTTGTTAGAGCACTGCTTATTATAGTCATAAAATAGAAGAAACCTCCACCAGGAAGAGTCCATAAGCACAAAATGAAGCACCATGAAAACCACTGGATTCAAATGTTCAATGTTCTATAGCAGCTTGCTATTGAATGGAAATAGGCACTTTTACAGAAGTGTCCAATTCCTTCTATGCTGGAAAAGATTAATCCCATATATTTCCCTCATCTATTAATTTCTGTAAAATGTAAAGCTAATTTTGGGACCATATAACTTAAAACCAAGAACCATGGCAGCATAATAGGAAGTTAAATATGTACATATTCTCTTAATAATTAGCAGATAAATAATTACTATTGAAAGGCAGCCATCTGAAATAAAGACTTTCTGTAAGTTACTTTTCACTGTCTCTATATCCCCAATACTGCTCTGCATGGTTTCTACAGACAGCCTGAATAGTTCATATGGACAAGGAAGGACAGAAAAGGGTCAATACTACTCTTTGCATGTATTAGTCATGCAAATTAGTCTTTAATCTGGCAGAGAAATGTCCCTTTCTGTTGTGTGACTGCATTGGGCTCTGCCTACCTCTTCCATGGTTATTTTGAGCTTTGATTATCTTCAAGCTTTCAGCACTCATGCAGATTCAAATCAAAACCAATGTTTAATTTGTTTTTAGAGTTCCAGGTGGCCAGGGACCTCTTGGGACCTTGCAAAACAGAAACAGATGAGAATAGGTCCAAGTCCTTTTCTTAAAGGAGTATATGGATCTGCCCACATGTTAGAGTCTATTCACTGAAGCTGGAAAGGCTGCATTCATCTGTGGTTTTGTAGCCAACTTACAATATTTTCACCAAAAATGGATCCCTATCACAGATGACCTGCTCCTTCCCCCCCATTCCCTACTGAACTAGAGAGAAAATTAAATATGTATCTGGGTTTTGCAACTTTTATCAACTCTCACCTTTTACATAGAAGATTCACCAATTTAACTGTAAACCTTAGCAGAACTAAGTCTTTGGTGTTTTCTGTGAAATTTCAAAAGTCTCACTGTACAAAATCATTTATAAAAGCTACTAGTTAAAAAAAAAATCGCCTCAGAATCTTACAGGTTTCAACACTTCATAATTTCTTAACATTTTTTATGGGTGTGTTTTCCCCAAGATGTTCTGGCAAATCTGAACAGATTTGGGCCAGACAGCATCAGGCCATGACTAATTTCTTTATCAAGGACAAAAAACCCTTACCTTATCAGGTGATTATCAAAAAAAACCCCATCTCTTCTTACCTTCTCTTGCATTCTCAGGATACAGCTATACATTATAATAGAGGAATCCAACAGTAGCCAACTAATTGTATTACTGCTGAGTTTCACTCTTTTACCAAGCTCCGACCAGACCTGTCGTGTTTCCAGTGGGTCTTTCTACTTGCCCCTGAATCCGTGTTCCCTCACACTCCTCTCTGTAGGTGCTCTCCACTCTCTCCACACCAGCACAGCCCAAGGGAGAAGAACATTCTCAGGCCCTTGTGTTTGTTGCAACATTTCCTACTAACTCAAGTGTCTTCTTATGACTAACAAATAAAAAGAATTGATGTGTACTGACTGCTTATTTAAGAATTAGGGTAGCACTCAGTCATTAAATTAATATGGGCCTATCAGGTGTTCTAACAAGAGGCCTCAAAAGAAGATGTGGGAGAATATGTAGAATTCAGTTCAAATAATATTTTATTCTAAAACGAGTATCAATTCCCATTTTAGTCAGCTTGATTAATTTCTTTTAGATATCAGTTGATATAGATCTGCCTAGCTATATGAATACTTAAGCATAATGAGCAAGTATAGGAACTGGATAGTAACGCCATTTTTGTTAGAAACACAAAAATGAGAAAGTAATTCACAATGACTTGGTCAAGAATCCCCATAGGCTGTAAAGCACTTATAAACACATGAAAAGAGATAGCAACATTTTCATCCACATTAAAGATACACAGGTCAAAACCTGGTGGTCATCTCAGATTCCTTCACTTCTTTGCCCTGTACATCCATAACAATGGCAAGTCATGCCACATCTCATCTATGATGTTTTAAAAACCTCTTCACCAGTCATTCTCCCATTGTGGTGGAATAAAATATTACCAAAAAAAAAAAAAGAAACCAAAAAACAAACAAACAAACAAAAAAAAAACAAAAAACAAAAAACAAAACCAACAAAAAACCTCCTTACTTCAGTTTTTCTGAATAATATATTGCATGATTATGTACATGCCTTATCTCATGTTTTTTACATCCTCCTATACTTCCTTTACTCCCCTGCATTCTTAATATATGCTCATTTGCTCACATACAGTTTCATCTTTCTCATATTTACTTCCTGTTTTCCTACAGTTATTCATCTCTTGGTACCAGTTAAGTAATTTCATCTCTTAGATGACTCCTCTTAGAAAAAAGCTCTGTCCCTAAGCTATCTATTCAGGTAATCTTCTACACTAAATTTCCTATTAAAAACAAAACAAAACAAAAAACAAAATAACAAAAAAAAAAACCCACAGTGACCCCTGCCCTCCCAGAAAACCCCAAAAACCCAAGAAACTATAAAAAATCTATATCTTATGTAATGGTAATAAAAGAACAAATAGACAAAAAAAAATTAAAAGCTGTTTGGTCATTGTAAGGCATATCTTTACACCTTTACTTGGCTGATGAAAATAAATGGCTCATTGGCTGTACAAAATAGAATTGTTGCCTCTTATAAATGGTGAAGTTAAGCCTTGAATCAGGTACATTTAAAAAACTCTGTGTCCTCAGCCATTAATTCCAATGCATGATTAGTACAGTTACATTTGCAGCAAAGTAGACAGGACAGACTCAGACAGCCAAAAATCTACACCTAAGGAAATATTATATTTTCATCCCGGTGTCCATGCATAGTCACGGCTTGCTTGCCTTGCATATCAGAGAAAGCCATTTCTTTCTTTGAACCCTCTTTGACTGGTTCAGAAATCTCCTCTATTTTTTAATTTCACACATTTTTCCTAATACTATGGAGAACAATGATTCTTGTGGCTTTTTCTAGCATCTGGACAAAAATTTGGGACCTGACTGCCATCCCAAGAACAATAGGATTTCTACTGTCACCATGAGGTTTTTTTCTGAATGGATTCTTTTTGCTTTTTATGACAGAACTCTGCTTCTCAGAAAATCAGCTTACATCTTTCCATATTCATATGAACACCTTAATATTATTCTTAATGTTCTTTGGGGCCTCTAAAGGGCAATAATTCTTTGTGTGGTTTTGTGAAGTGCTTCACCAAACAGGGAGCTATCCCAGATATTGCCACAACATTTCAAAACTTACCACATTCCATTTTTCATGGCTTCTTGTTTGGAATGAATGTTAGGAGGACAATGATGGAAGGAAACTGGTTTAAGCAAGCGCTGAAGCAGCAGACCTTAGTGGTGTTATATGGAAAAAGCAATGCATTCAAACAATAAACCTCCCTTACTAGATACATGCAAAGATGGATCACTAGTTCTCTCTACAGAGGTTTCAAAGCACTTTTTTAGAGGTAGGCAAAAAGATGTTTGATAAATTTTGCATTCCAACAGTACTAGAAATAACACATTTTGCTGAATCTTCAAATATCAGCACATCAACTGCTGTTCATCCTTTTCCCCATCTGAGGAATAATAGTGTGACACCTATTAATGAAGTAGCCAATGATCTTCAGACCTCTATATCCCCACCCTCACAGCTTTGTTTTCATGTATACTGACATTTTAGATATACTTCTTAGATAGGCTAGTGAAGGGGGGAAAGGCAGAAGGCCTGTGTTTTCATAGGAATGACACAAATATTACTGATAAACTGGTTAAATGGAGATCCATAAAATTGACAGAAAGTCAGTGGTAGGGTACAAAACGCAATCAAAAGCCAACTACTGTCATTAGATAATTATCCTTACTTTCATATACCCTTTTCAATACAAAGTTTTTTATCCTTGACTTTACTGGAACATTTTACACAATCGTCAGGAAAGAGATGAGTCAGACTTTAATATCAGACATGGCAAGAGAGTTGTGTATCTCTACATTGCAAATATCACCAGGTTTTCAGATCTAAACTTTAGTGTTGCATGCATTTCAGCACAAACACTAATCAGAATGAAGATCATGACATAAAAAGACCTCCACAAATCTAGGGTCTCCCTTCTTCCAAGACTTCTGAAGGGTTTTTGAGATCAGCTATTTACAGGAAGGTCCACTGTCAATATCTGAATGAAATGACGTATTCTGCTTCTCCAGAGTACATTGCCAAATGAGATAATCAAGATGCTTATTAAATTTCATAGAATGTTTACCAGGCTGCAATATTGGTTATTAAAAAAAGTCTCATGCAAGAAAATTTCATACTGTTTCCAGTTCAAGTTGATTTAAAGCATTAAGTGCACAATACAAAAAATATTCATATAATTGTAAAATTTTAATATAAATTTTAATAAATTTATATTAAAATTCTTAAATACTCATATTTTTTATTTTTTCTCTCTAATCAATGACTGAGAAAACAATGTGTAATGAATACTACGAAAAATAAATGTGGTTTACAATAAGTACTAATATGTACTAATACAACATGTACATGTTTACAACATGTACTAATTGTAGAAAATTTGACAAAATATCAATGACTTTTAATTTGGTTTTAAGGTCCTTCTTCTTGAGACACATACATGCAACAGTGACTCATGTTGGCAAAAAGTACGTGTCCTTACAAAATTTTTAAGATAGCAACTATCTTCTCAGCTGAGTTTATTATTACTTTGAAGAAACAAACTCATCCAACAGAATCCAAGTGTTGAAGCAAAGGAGCAGATGTCTTAGGGAAGTTCTCAGGTTGAGAAATGACAGGCTTACTAAATAATTATTTTCTCTATGTAATATGCAATTTAAGCATTGAGATATAGAAGACCCAGAGGAAGGAAGAGATAAGGTTTTCAAACATCTGACTGATGGTCCATTTTTTTTCCAATTGTCTTGTTAGATTATCAAATTTGAGTCAATAAATATATGGTTATTACTTTTAAATATGGAGCAATATCTAATTGCAATCCCAAGCTACCTTTTGTAATGTGAACTTACCTTTATTGGAAAGCTGAATGAGGTGTGGAATCAAATCATGTTATCTGATGTATTTTATACTTTACAAGTACATAACTATTTTTTTTTTCCTGCATGGTTGATGAAGGCAATTCTGAATGTGTCCACCAATTATCAGCTAACCTGTAAACAAATTCTTTGGCTTGGTTAATTAACAATTACTATTCAATAGTCTCCTAAAATACTAGCTACCAGTCAATATATTTGCATTTGACCAAAGATGTCAGGTAGTATAAAGTCGCTTTCTTTCCAAAGAGTTCTGCTGGACACTGTCATTTTGATTAAACCCTTCAGGTTTCTTTTTGTATTGAAAGAAATTATATTTTCTTTAGCTTTTGACAGATGTAGGTACATAAAGTGATACTGATTCAAAAAAGGTGTTTAATCAAACATTTAAACACTACTTGTATGAAGGTATCATCATTTCCAGAAATTTGTGTTCCTCCTCCTCTACTGGATGCAGGGGACCATAAGTGCAGAAGGACACTACAGCAATTTTGTAACATATCTGAATAAGTATCTTCGTTCATTCATGGCATTGGTATTGGTAACAATATGTGAGGAGTTTTTCCTTCCCCCCCCCCCCCCCCCCCATGCATTGCTAGGCATCATAGGAACTCTTTGGGAAAGATTCACTATTCCAGCCACACAGGGTCTTTTTAAAGCTCTCTCCTCTCTACCAGCACCAAGACTGACACCTGGTGCCCAAGCCAAGGATGCTGCTCAGCTCCTAATGAAAACACCCATCCAAATTAACACTGATTTCCAATAAAATGTATTGATTTAACAAGGCTGAAAGACCCCCATCCCTTTTACCCACCAATTTACATACATAGTCTAATTTTCATTCAAATCTATTGAAAGTGTAGCAAGCTTATGGACTATGATTACAGCCTTGTTCATCCCTTAACAGTTAGAGTTGCTGGATCATTAATATCAATAATGAGCTAGAACAGCAATTAGTGTCTAAATTAAATATGCCAGAAATTACTGATTTATCATTATATTTGTCAGTAAGAATATACTATGGAATAGCAGGGTAGGCAATTATATCATTCCACACACTGCAAAACTACAAGTTTTTCCTAGAACATATGTAAGAAAAATAATCATAAACATTGTAATTTTATTTCCAAACAATTTGTGAAAAAGTCACAGCATGTAGTACAGCAAGAAAATCCAGCAATTTTTTAAAACTGCAAATTCTTAAGTGTTGTCTGTTAAACTGTTATTTGTTTGATAGATTTTCTGACCCATTGCCTTCTTCTTCAGATGTTTCTCCTTTCACCAGTTTTAAACTCTGTATCTTCATTCTCTTCAAGGACTAGATTTCAGACACTTTCTCTCATTAAACTGGCTCAGACAAAAACTGCCAGGCTGCTTAGCCACTCCATTTTTCTCCTTTCTTTTGTGTCTATTTTCCAAAATCTGTGGCAGAGCAAGGTCTTACAACTAGGTTTGATCCTCATATATCACTTATGCATTTTCTAATGAAGTCATTGAAATATGGATCTCAGAGATGTGCTGCTTGTAGTGTATAAAAAGTATTTCTAATCTCATCTTATATAGATACCATTTCTACCACTCCATCTTCTCCAACATTTCAATTTCATTGCAGCAGGAAGAATCGTGCTAAATTGAGGGGTTTTTAAGTGCATGTCACTGTATATTTCACCAGAGTTTTAACATGAGTTTCTGAATTAATCTCTTGATTAATTATCCTCTGTTTTAGCATAGAGAAAATTCACATCTTTTTTATACAGTTAGAGGCATTTTATTATTTTTTGTATACTCACATATGTATAAAAGTATGAGGTATTCTAAATGTCTTATATTATTTAAAAACTCTTATCAGCAAACAAAAAAAACCCCAACACAAACACAAAAAAGACCAAAAAAAAAAAAATTAAAAAACCCAAAGCAACCCGAAATTTTATATTAATTCTGTTTCCATTTATTCTAAGTTTCAAATTATGTCCATTGATCAGAATATCCCATTACAGCAACAGGAAAGATCACTTTCCTTGAATTGTTTGCCAGCAAAGACCAGAATTTGTGGATGATAATCAGCAAAATACAAAGTAGCCAAGTTAAGACAAACTCTCTCTTGTCATTAGTTATAACTCAGCAGTTTTTTATATAAAAGTTTGCATCAGACATTTAAACAGAGTGATTCCTAGTGCTCAGCTGTTTGGAACAAATTTATGCTGCAGATCCCCTGCTACTCAAGTTAGATTCTTTTGGATTCTTTCTTTAGCATTTTCCAAGAGTTCCCTGGGAAGATGCCTGCAGTGGCTTATAAAGTCTAACATCTAAGAAAACACATGCTAGCCTATTCTAATAAAAGTGACACTCAAATATGAACAGTGAAGTAAAAGTCAGTATGTGGATTAGCCCCATGTTTGGTGTTGCAGTTTATTTGTAGTCTCACTGCGACCAGCATCCCAAATGAATATTTGCATTACATAGTTACAATTTCTCAAGATGTTTGGTAGAATGGAGTTGTCATGTAGTCAAATCACTGTAAGAAGGATAAGGATATTCTCCCACCACTATCAGATAGTTCTCAATTGTCTGGTACCCACTTCTTCTCAACATGATCTCTGGAAAAGTCTAATTTTTTCTGAATTCCTCCTCCATGGATCTCATCCCTTGAACTAGAGAGGCAAGAGCTGCCTACTATGGAGAAGAAATATTAAATAAGACTGTCAGAAAGTGTTGGAAGCAAAGCAAGAGGTAAGATTTATTTAAGTACTGGAACAGAATTATTTTAGAAGCCTTTAAAAATGCTTCAAAGCTTTTTAAACCTTACATTTCAAAAGCCACACATTTTGAGAACATGTGTGTTCTCTTGTCTCTGCAAAGATAAACACTGAGTTGTCAATCTGGCTTTCTTTTTTTAGGCAACAGCTCCTATTTTAAAACTAATAGCAAAGACAAAGAAAGTATTTGCCAGGCCTTTGGTGTAAGCTGGAAGTTCTTAGTTTATAACAAATTTAAAGTTTTTGTGAGAATATATCCTTGTGCTTCTTAGCAGTTGTCTTAAAGACTCTACCAAGAACAGCAAGTGACTTTGCGGACCCAGCTTAATGGTTGGTCATGTTTAGTACATTTAGTTCTAAGTAACCAGTATGACATACATCTCTCACTGCAAGAAACCACAGTTTTCTTACAAAGCAAAAAAATTGTGAGATATTCTGGAAGATTTCAGTTTGACTTGATAAATTGTAAAAGCAAAGGATAGAAAGTATATGTCACATATTCTTACTGCCTAATAACTAGATGAACGTTCATGAAGAAAACAAGGAAAAATATTTTGAAATCATTAACCAGGAAAGCCATACTTATCTGACTTCTCTCAAACAGAATGCCAAGATTCAAATTTCTCATTCTACCATAATGACTTTTGACTGTGTAACTATTTCTCCTAAATCAGATTTCCCAGCTGAAAGAGTATTTTAAGCAGAGAAGCACCAGCAATAGTAAGACATTCGCAGAATGCAACACAGATACCATCCCATAAAAAGGATAACTATTACACCATTATTGTCTTGAAACACAAACCTCTATCCCTGATGGTGGACTCATTGACACTGACATTACACACCATGCATCCACACAACAGCCTTCCTGCAGTCATGCAGGAAAAACTCTCAGATTTGTATTCTGTAAGTCAGTTCTCTCAGTACATAAAGTGTAGAGCATAGTCTGCATGCCTGTAATAAAATCCCAGTTTCCTTTCTATGTAGGTTTATGGCTACTCAGATTCTTCACTGTCACTTCTTTATCTTCCGCTAGATAAGGCACGCTATGGGAAGAAATATTGGTCAGACATTTTCAACAGGATAGGCAAAGGACAGACTTGGCATTTTGTCATTCATCTCTAGAGACGTCCTCATCAAAAAGGTCACATTTTCTACAGAAAATACTGTAGTGTCATTTTGTTGCCATGGGATAATTCATGCTCAAAGGCCTCCTGTTATTTTAGGCTCTTGCCTTAATCCTTTAAAGTTCAGCATCAACATCATACACCCTTCATCATCATCACCATCACAGCCACTAGTTTAGCACTGGAAACAGAAATCAGTAGAGGCTTGGAGGGTCAGTTCAAATAAACATTCAAAAGCTCAGCTGTCTATCAAAATAATTTCCATTTTTAGATCAGCCTGGAAATCCTTTAGAAGTAAACTGCATTGTAAGTTTAGGCCATGACATGCAGAGGACCCTAAGAATAAGACCCTTAACATAATAAACATACATACATTAAGACTATAACATTATGACTTTTTTTCATTCCTTTAATTGACAATTTCTAAGCAGTAGTGTCTGTCTTAAATAGAAAATTATTGATGTTTAGAGGCAGAATTTGGAACAGAACTAGTTAGGACAGACAGAACACAAAACCCAAACTGATGTGTTGCTAGAACACCGAAAACCAGGAGTTCGGTGTTCTGTCTGTGCAAGAACAAGTGAGTAGGAGGTGTGCAAGAATGACCCTAAAGATTTACCCCCCACAAGGGTCAATCTGTAGGGTCATTCTTGCACAGTTCCTACTCACTTGTCCTGTTAAGGGAGTCCCTAAGTAAGAACAGACAAATACCAGTTCAGTGACACTCAGCTCTGACTCCTTACCCAATCTACTATACCAGTTAGCCATTTCCCATTCATCTGGAGTATGCACTTTGAGGACAAGATATAGCATAAGCTAATTTGAAGGGTGGATGGTCAAGAAATAGGACAGTGTTCAAATTTGACAGTCTAGCTGGAGAAAGTTATGTGCAGTCCATCAGCATGCTCTCTCTCAGACAGCTTGTTACTGAAGACAAGTATAAGACCAAGCAAACTGTACTCATAAATCTGCAGCTTATTAAAAGGGAAAACACACACTGTCCTTGACAGTATCTTTCCATGTTGCCAACTATAGGGCAAAAAAGCATGTTTTCCCACCTCCTGAAGACTCCAGCTGAAGACTCCAGACTTCTCTCACAAAAATGTATCTTCATGGAAAATTTTAGTTCAAATGCATAATATTTGTGACAACAGTTGTAATGCAAACTTCTGAGCAAACTTCCCAGAATTTCAATGTGAAAAACTGTCAGATAAATTTGCTTAGTTTTTTAAACTATTACAAGACTGATTGAAGTACAAGCAGAAAGGCCTGGACAGGAAGTCACTGCATTGCACTAAAAGATGAAAATCAGAGGATAGTGAGGCATGGAGAAGGGTTCATTAATAAGTTAGATGAAGGTGTGTTGAAGATATAAAAACAAAATGCACAGGTTTTTATTTATGGATCCTAGAGAACTGGCATTGCAAAAGTTTGTCACTTTGGTTTTGCACAGCAGCACTTACACAAAAGTCATAATGCGGCAGCCTCATTGCATTAGCCAGCTAGTGAGTGTTACTACTTCTGAAATGTCTGGCTGTACAAAATCATTGTGAATCAGAGGTAGCAAAGGAGTGGCCTTTTCCTCCCCCTTCTTCAAGGATCTGCCAAGCATGGCAGATTGTTCATGTTAAATTATGCTGGATGGCATTGAGATGTGCACTGCTGTCATCTAAGGCTGAGTTGCAGCTGTCAAATCCATTGCACTGTGAGCCTCCTGCAGCAATCCAACACAGGTCCAAAACAGGAACAGACCTTTATCTGCTAATTCACAACTAGTTCAAACCTGACAAATAAAGAATGTGCATGACAATTAGAGAAGAATAATAATCTTATCAACTCTAACAACTTCTGCTTGCCTGCAGACAAACTAGTTTATTAAAATCTCATTGCCAAACTCATTTGTAGCACAAAGTGCAATGGTTCTGTTGCAATGGTCAGCAGCTTATTTGGCTATAAATTATAAACCTTCACATCAGGCAGAAAGAGAAGAATTACTGAAAATTTTAAAAATATCTATAAAATCAAAATATTTGTCTGTATATCTATACCTTGAATTGTGCCATGGCTTTAGCAATTTAACTCAAATTACAAACTGAGACTCAGCAATAATTAAGCTTGTATTTTTTACATATTTATTGTCCTTAATGACCTCTCTATTTACTTAGCAAACAATCTTTCTTAAGTTTTCCTGTGGTTCAGTCCATGCTAGGAAAACACTAATCTCTCCCAGGTTTTAGCTTTCTCAGTTCCCCTGCACCATGGTTTGACCTGCAGGCAAATGAAGCCATTCAAATATTTGCTTATCTTGTCATCTGTTCTCATCAGACCTTGCAATTCCTGTCATGCCCCACATGTCAGTTTAAAGCATAACGTCATTAATACCTCCAGTGCACTAATGGATGCTTCACACATGAACGCATTAATGAAATGTGTTATTGTTTTCCCTCACAGGACATTAACAATCTCGCTCGCGCTGAGCCGCTGAAGCCCTGCAGTGCTGCTGAAAACCACTAGCTATCAAATGAACCCTCAGTTACGCCTCAGTAACTTTAAGTTCAAGTTTATCACTGAAGTGTCACTAATGTGAGGAGAAGATACAAGCCTCTAAGGTCTTTTGGGCCCAGCTTCAATTACCTTAAAGAGTAACAGGAGGCAATAGCTGCAAGGGAAAAATACACCACCATATAAATGAAATGCTGTCAAGACAAAATAGGAAAGATCTGGGTGTCAATGTGGTAATTTGTTTCTTGTTTCTACCCTTTGTCTCTAGACTGGTGGCTCGGATAATAAGCACAGGATTGCTTTTCTAGGGGATTTAAACAGAAGTAGTCTTATTTCCTGATAGAGATTTTAAATATAAAAGGCAATAAAATTTTCTTACACAAACCATATTTAAAATTGCTGTTGAGTATCTTTGAGAATTATTTCCAGAGGAGCTGTGAAATGGCCACAGCAAGTTATGCAGCTTTTACATACAGGTTAGTTAAAGAGGACTGCTAGTCTTCTGTTAGTCTGTGGTTGCTAGAGCACTTTGGCAGCAGAAATATAGTGGTGGCATTTTCAAATCAGGAATAATTTCACTACCTTTTATATAGGTCAAATGAGAATAAAAATCAAGATTTTTCCTGCAATTATATCCACTGTAAGGATCAGCTTCTGATCTTGCATTAGAAGATTTGTTTTTTTCACAAAGGCAGTAGAGGGAGTATGGTTAGACTTAAAAATCAGAAATCAAAGTAGCTGGTAACTTTAAATTTTCCTCTATGTAATAAATATTTTTATGTAAAGTCCTGAACAGGATAAATACAGAAAAGTCTGGAATTTTATCTTATGTTTCAGATATGAAATCAGGAAGTTCTTCTATACTATAGTCAACATTTGGCTCTCACTTTATTCTCAAGTAGTGATGCTCCTATATAGAGACTATGAGCACAGCTAGAAGAGAGGCCATGCTAGGAACAGGCAGTAGAGATCCTCAGCTGTAGAGGAAAGTAAACCCTGGAACGGCCATTCCTGGCTTGTTCTACTCTAGCCAGGAGTACTCTTCCTGTGAACTCCCCTGAAAGCTCCATTTTTCCTCATTAGTCCAAGACATGAGATGAATCCCACAGCCCTTCAACAAAGGAAGTTTCTGATGAGCAGTCTGCAAGGTCAGGAAGGTCAGCCACCCCTATATAAGTTTATTGCCTATTAACCTCTCAAGGCAGTCCCAGAATGCCTTCATATAGTTATAGCATAAATCCCCATATACATTCTGTATATTGTACCAGCTAAGTCTCACAGAACTAAAACATAAACTGGGAGAATGAGTCCTGTAATCAAAATTATCAAAGTACACCAGGAAATCAGGAACTTTCACTGCCACAAATATACAACTGTCTTCTCTAGACTAAAGTAGACTGCCAAGAAATGTTTCACTCTTCTCAGGGTACCAACAAATAGTTGCTGTTTCTTGTTTCTAAAATTCAGACAAATGGACATATTATTACAAAATTTCATGCGTTTACAATCCAGAAGCAGTTCTGATACTCATCACTCTGATGCTTGCTCATACAAGTCTTCTTCCATAAACCATATTCTTTTCTCCAGCATATATTTCCATAAAGATCAGGGTAAAATTAGTGTCAGGATATGAGAGTTTTTCTTCACTGTTGATTTATGAGTGTTATCATGTCTTCCTTCTTAGGGTCTCACAAATCAGTAATGGATCACAATGTCTCTGGCGCAGACATCACAGACTGTCTGCAGCACCTTAATTTTTTCTTTTTTATTGCCATTAGCTAATCAATATGTCGCCTAAATCTGTGACAAGCTAATGCTATTACACGTCATACTGGGCTTCATTTCTGAACATTTCAAACCAAGAATTTTTCATTACCAACCCATTTCTTCCTCTTAATTTGCTAATGGGAAAACTTATGCTGGAGTGAAGAAATTTTATCCCCTGTGCTGCTGAACAAGCTAAAATAAGTTATGGACAACAGCCAGCAAGGATTTCCGAATGACTTCCCTCCTTTTTTTAATGTGTACTCATATATGCCAAAGGGAAGTGTTCTAGCACTAGTAATTCTGATTGCCAACTAACAGAAAGGATGAATAGCTTGCCATTTGGAAATGTTGTACAGCATAAAGTAGTGGTCACATGCTTCCCACGTAGTTATGAGTACACTCAAGTTCTGCAAATCAATCATTTCTTAGATAACATGCACAGTAGTAAATTAAAGCACCAGGGAATATTTCTATACACAGAAATCCAGTTATTTCTAATTCTAGGCTTTTTAATGGCCCCTGTTGCTCTCCTAAAAATTTTCCAAGTGCAGCTCAGGAGTTGAGAAAGACTCCTGCTCATGCTAATTGACAGTTTAAGAGCAAACTCTGTGTTTCAGATGTCAGTTTAAAATAATTTGGACATAAGCTGCTTTGTGTCAGTGCTGAGAAAGCTCTAACATCATTTAGCCAATTTGAATACATTACAGCCATCAATGTTACTCCAGATATATAGTTTATATTTATGTAATGATGTATATACAACACACCTACACATTTCCATGTGAAGTTGTTACTGAATTCCTACTTACTGACTACACATTTTTGTAAAGGAGAATAAATACATGGAATATTAAGGGGTGTTCAGACACTCTGTGTTAAGATAAGGTTTGCCACTTGCCATATCAAATGGAGGGGAAAGCTTATCTACCTATGTCTACATTAAAAGGGAACTAATGCATTTACAATGACAGTGTTAAAACACTGATGAAGTGGTCCAAGAGGTGATGGATACCCCAACCCTGAGAATATCCAGGATCAGGTCAGATGGGGCTGTGAGGAACCTGGTCTAGTGGTAAGTGTCCCCTCCCATGACAGGGAGGTTGGAGTAGATGACCTTTAAAGAACACTTTCAACCCGCAATATTCTATGATTCTGTGATTCCATTTATATTGGATCTGTACATTTAAAGAACAGGTATTGAGGTGTCTTCATGCATTCATAGACAGCATGCAACAGAGAGGGATCCTAGTTCAGTGCAACACAGCGCTGAGCATTCCAAACACTTCTGTAGTCCGAAGTTCTCCAGTTCTCTAATGTATACAGACTTTCATTTCTTGAAATACTGAGCACCAACAAAATATTTTTTATTAACTGCTTTACTACCACAGTATCTTCCTAGCTTCTCTTGCCCCAGGAAAGAGTCCCTAGTGCAGCAAAAAGACATGCATAAATAATAATGAGAAAGATCTTGCAGATGCAGACCTGTCAGCTTATGAAGGTGCATCTCAAAAGAACTTTATTTATTTATTAAATAAATTAATTAATTTAGTTATTCATTTGTTTGCTTGTTTGTTTATTTTCAAGTGCCCTAAGAATTTCCAAATTAACTTCAACTTTGTTTAAAAGTGACTTTATCATAGCTGCTGAGATATTAATTCATTTACCTTTTCATTTTGAAACAAAATCTAGTGCAAGGTATAAAATATGAACAACGCTATTATGTATATGAAAAACTAACCTAAAATTTATTTAGTTAAGTGTTATCTTTTCTCTTTGCTTAGTGTTTTCTTTCCACAGTGTGCAAAAGCAGCAGATGCTGCTTTTTCCTTCCTTCCCCATCGAAGCATGGAAAAAGTATCTCCCCAGGTTGAGGAAGTCTGCGCATTTGGTACTGCCTGCCTGAAACTATTAGCTCCCCCTATCTTTAGCTAGAGTAGCACCTAGTGAACATTTTCATTAGAGCAATGCTCAGATACACCATGTTAATTCAGGAAACTACCTTTTATCAGTTAGCATTAGAGAGTATTACTCAATAAATAGATGCATACACACACACACATATATATATGTATGTATGTGTATGTGTGTGTTTGTGTGCATGCAGAAAAGTAGCCAAAAGTTCCCAAGAGACACATTTCTAGAAGGGTTCAGGTGTCTAAAGAATCAATGCCAGCTGGGCCTGTAGGTTGTATTAAAACACTTACCATTATATTCTTAGATAAAGTTTAGAAATATTTGCAGACACCTAGTCCTTCAAAGCTATAGGTAATGTGAAAATACAGAGGTGGAGGGAACCTTAGCCCATAGGGAGAAAAAAGACTTGTGCTACAGAGAGGAGCAGTGCCAGTTCCTACTGGTCATGCCTGGATTGCTTCTAGTGAGCAGTCCTTGTAGCAGCTGGGATCACAGCATGCCTCCTGTCCACGTGGCAGCCTGCTCTGAAGAGACTCTCTGTGCACTACACCATCAAACAGGCACACACAGCTTCATGGACTTTGTAGAATTCCTTCTGGCTATACTTCAAGCCATGTTTTCAGACTTATTTTCTGTATGGGCATGTCCTGGTTTAACCCTTTAACCCCTGCTTGCAATTGAATACCCTTTAGCCTCTTACGCACACTTTCCAAGGGGATAGGGAAGAGAATCATGAAAAGGTAAAACCTGTGTCTTATGAGAAGAACAGTTTAATAATTGAAAGAAAGTAAAATAATAATAATTAAATGTAAAAGAAAGAGAGGACTAAAACCCAAGAGAAATCAGAGATGCCCAACACTGATGCCCAGCCCATCCCTCAGCAGCAGTAAGGACCTCCTGGCCACTCCCTCTGAGTTCATGTACATGGCATGGAACATCCCTTTCAACTACACTTAATTACAGAGCATAGGCCAGAATTTAGGCATGGCATATCTTTCTTAATATCACCATAGAATATAGATAGGCTAATTATCCCCCAAGTTATTCAATTCTAAACTTGTTCAGTGAAAGCAAAATGTTTTATGTTAATGAGCAGTTTTTTTATAAAGACCAAACCAGTCTTTTCTTACACTTAATTTAATAAGAATATTGCTCATCAGCAAGTCTATCAGAACAGCACAGCCCTGTGGGTAATTACCTTATCGGTTTACTAAAATAACATCCATCAGTTCCTTTCAGTCCATTTTTCCTAGTTAAAAAGGGTTAAAACAGAAATCTAATCTAATCTATATTTTACCCCATCAATTCTAGGACAATGATTCTGCTATAATCATCTTTACGAGCTTCCGTGTCTATCACATGTCATCTCTTTCATCACTTTAGATCAGCATTTTTCAGTCTTGCATAATCTTTCCAGAAAGTTTTATAATTAGGAGATTCTTAATGATAGCTTAATCATACTTTTATTTTTTTAGTAGAACAATTGTGATTGCCATTGGACAGCATTTCAGACTCAGGAAAAAGATGGTAGAACACTATATTTCTTGGGGTTTTTGTTGAAAAATTGAATGGCCTTGATCATTTATGGTTGGAGCATATGAGGAATATTTCTATTAATCACATTTGTTGCTAAAAAATGGACCTATTTAGACCATGCCAAGCATTCTCCAGGTGCATGCCTATCACCTGTTGTGGTTTGACATTGGCCCAATGCCAGGCACCCACGAGAGTCACTCGCTCACCCTCCCCTGCCACAGCTGGGTAAAGGAGGGGGGGGAATAATTAATGAAGGTTTCATGACTGAGATAAGGACCAAGAGAAATATATCAAGGTCTAAACAAGCTCAACACTAAGTGCAAAGTGAATTTAATACTAACAGAGTCAGAGAATGATAAAATAATACCTTGTAATACCTTCTTCCCAGGCCCTCCCTCCTTCCCACAGGGAGCAGGGAGACAGGGTATGGGGGCTTTGGTCAGTTCATCACCGAGACTTTCTTCTGCTGCTCTGGGACAGGAGTCCATCCCCTCTGAGACCATGGGGTCCCTCCCACAGGAGACAGTTCTCACTGAGATTCCCAGGTGTGGGTCACTCTCACAAGCAGCAGGCACAGCACACCTGCTGCAATGTGGGTCCCTCCCATGGGCATACAGTGCTCCAAAACTGCTGTGACACGGGCCTCTTTTCCATGGGGTGCAGCCCTCCAAGGACAGGCTGCTCCAGCCTGGAATCAGGGCCCTCCCTCTCCACCAGGTCTCCCACTGGATCACAGCCTCCTCCAGGCATCCACCCACTTCAGCCTGAACACCTCCCCCACGGGCTGTGGGTGGATCTCTGCATCCCCATGGATCCCCACGGGCTGTGGGTGGA
Source organism: Ammospiza nelsoni (assembly GCF_027579445.1). NCBI lineage: Eukaryota > Metazoa > Chordata > Aves > Passeriformes > Passerellidae > Ammospiza > Ammospiza nelsoni. Next base: position 33,134,734 of record NC_080669.1, on the reverse strand, counting down.
TCTCTGCATCCCCATGGATCCCCACGGGCCGTGGGTGGCTCTCTGCATCCCCATGGATCCCCATGGGCTGTGGGTGGATCTCTGCATCCCACATGGATCCCAAAGGGCTGTGGGTGAATCTATGCATCCCCATGGATCCCAAAGGGCTGTGGGTGGATCTCTGCATCCCCGTGGATCCCCACGGGCTGTGGGTGGATCTCTGCATCCCCCATGGATCCCCACGGGCTGTGGGTGGATCTCTGCATCCCCCACGGACTGTGGGTGGATCTCTGCATCCCCCCTGGATCCCCATGGGCTGTAGGGGCACAACTCCTTCACCAGGACCTCACCACTGAGGAATCTCAGTTCCAGAGGCATGCAGAGGAATCTTGGCTCCAGTGCCTGGAGCACCTCCTTCCCTCCTTCTCCACTGGTTGGTGTCTCCATGTTGTTTCCCTCACATGTTCTCTTCTCTGACTAGGAGCAAAAACCTTATGACTTTGTGTTGATTTTCTTCTTAAATGTGTCATGACAGAGACACTACCAGCCTCTCTCATTGGCCCAGTTTTGGCCAGCAGCATGTCCATCTTCAGAGCCATCAGCCATTGGCTCTGCTGGAAGCTTCTAGGAACTTTTCTTTCATGGGAGCCACCTTTGTGGCTGCCCTGCTGCCAAGAACCAAGCCCTGTCAAACCAACACACCTGTGTAGTAAGATTTTCTGGCAGGCCAAGAATTTCTGAGTACATAAATTCAGAATTAGTTTTTAATCTAAAAATTAAGTTGGACATGCTAAGAAATAATTGGTTTTGGGAGATAAATACTTATTTTTATAGAGAAGGCAATGTGAAGCACAAAATGAAGTAGCAGCAGCATTGAAGATAACATCTACTTGGTGACACAGAAGTGTTGGTCCTTAGTACAGAAGCCTTAGGTAAAAGAAAGATTCGTGTTTAGCTCAGTAGGCTCATTCAGGGGAATTGTCAGTATCAGTTCTGGAAAAGAACGGACAGTTTTCTAGCTGAAATGAAAGACACACAACCTTTTACTTCCTAAGATTTCAGCTAGCTTCCCATTGTAATATAAAGAAAGACCTCACGGATGTTTTGTTGTTTGATAGAATAACTAAAATCTGTGATTAAAAATAATCAGAAAAAAACCAAACCAAAACCACAAAACTCTTCCCACTTTGCTGGATGGAAGGAAAAATTCAAGCATAAAAAACTAATCAAGTAGTCTTTCTCATCATAAATGTAAATAATGCTTTATAGACCAGCACATTGCAAAGCAGATGAAAGATAATGGCTCTAACATAATCTAGAGTAGGTAAATACAGTTAGATAGGGATTGCAAAACTCTGAATTCAAGACCAAAGTTAAGCAGTTTTTGAGAATTCAGTGCCAATAAACCCATGTGGAACAGCCTCAGAAAACTTACAGCAACACAATTAATCTATATGCAGTGTATAAGCAATGTGCCTCCAAGACAAAGTCAGAAATGTTTATGTTAACATCCAGTACAACCATCAGTTTTCCCCGTTTTGAAGCCATGAGTTAATAAAACAAATTACCTCATAGTTTTTTACCTTAAGTAGAAACCTTTGATTTTGATAACATTTCTGCAACTGTACACATTTTGGGAATGGGGAGAATACCAGGTACACAGAATACCATGCACAGTTTTATACATCTGTAATAAACAAATTGAAATGAAGACAAACATCAAACAGACTACTTAAAATGTTGGAAATAACAGCTCCTTTAAATTAAGTCAATGGAGAATGGAAAAAAACCTGTTTACTTCTGAAGTATTCATAACATTATAAATGAGCAGAGATAGTGATTCTCAAGCAGATATGAAACACTAACAAGAACTTACAAGTTGTCACAGATTTCTACTCTATGAAAAGGATCCTTATGCTAAAGGACACATAACATTCCCTACAAAAAAGGAAAGAAAGCCCATTGCTGTACTTAGGGGATTCCCAAAGGGAACTGGAGCACTTCTAGGCTGAACACAAAGTGAAGAAGCTGGGAAGTCTGAGCATGGAGAAGATTACATGGAGCTCACAGTAAGCTTCCCCCACCAAGGAGGCCTACAGGGAAGCCAGAGAGAAAGACTCTTCATCAAGAGCTGCAGAGATGGGACAAGGGGAAAAGACTTCAAGCTGGGAGAGGAGAGATTTAGACTTGGTATATAGAAGAAATTCTTTATTGTGAGGCTGGTGAGGCACTGCAATAAGCTGTCCAGAGAAGCTGTGGATACTCCATCCCTGGAAGCGTTCAGGCTAGGTTAGATGGGGATTTGGGCAGCCTGGTGTATTGGTATGTGCCCCTGACCACAGCAGGGGGATTGTAGTTAGATGATGTCTAAGGTCCTTTCCAGCCCAAAGCATTCTATTATCCATATAAATCCAGACAGAGGTCACATGTATCTGCATTTCAGTTCCATCCTTTTTGCAGGAGAAATGATGCAAGCAATGCTTTTCTCTGGAGCCAGTCACAAAACCCCAAAAGAAAACATTATTTTCCTGTGTCCCATATTTTGGCTGTACAACAGATTTACAATGCTTGACTTACTGATTTTTAGAACAAATTTTTTCTGTTTCTTTCTAAGATTCTAGGGAATTAAAATTCATATTTATGATGCAAACTGATCATTTCATAATACTTTCTTTAATATTTCCACACTCTTAAGTTCTCAAGTTGAAAGGGGAATTAATTGTAAGTATTTATTTACACTGCTGAAGCTATTTGCATCTACTTGTTTATATAGCAGCAATTTTTATATATGACAACCTCCCAGTGAATCAGCAGTGCTAAATCTAGAACCCACTGAAAATATTTCAGGTCAATTTATGGTAAGTTTTCCAGAATCTGATGCACATTCAAATGCAGCACATTAAGTGTTCCATAGGTTTATGGTTTATGCTCAATGATGAGTGCGCATTGAAACATATACTGAAGAATCAGATGGTACTTATAGATAACCACCAAATGGATGTAAGAAAAACACAGTGAGATTGGATTATCTGCAATGGAAAATTAGGGGATGGTAGAAAATAGGAGTAAAGTGTGAAGCAGCAAATGGTGGAACAAATGAGGATAGTAAGGTGTTGAAAATTAATTAATGATTGAAGTATCTTGAAGAGGAAAACTGCTGTATAATTAGTTAGTACCATCATTAATCAATTTAAGTTTCTTTTTTTTCAAGGAGTCTGTTATACTGAAATATTTCCTTACATGTTGTGGAAGGATGTATTACCTTCAGCATTTCTTTCAGCTGAAGGGCTTGTCAACTTACTGACTATTAGGGACATGAATTTCAAGTGCAGAAGCTCTGTAGTAGCTCTTCTGTTCAAACATAAGAAAGCCACGACAAAGCCATTATGAAAAACAAAAGCAGTCTAGTGAGATATCCATGGATTTTGTGCACACAAAAATCCCATTAAAAGAGCCTTCAAATATGTCAGTACAAGTCAAATATATTAATGGATTGTATAAGAATAAAACAATTGAATATTGTCATGTTAAAAATGAAAAGACATAGACACTACAGAAGGAGAGCAGTGAAGATTCTGACCAAGTGTTTTCGCCTACAATATCAAATCTGTCAAGGGAAAGGTGTTGCAAACAATTCACGTTTCAAAGTTATTATCACAGATCATCCATTGCCCTGTTAAGGCCTGATTTGTTACTCATTCTTTATCTTCCTGTAGTTTTCATCAGATATCATAATATTACACATTTTCTGAAAGGTTACTCTTCTCTGTACATAGAGAAATTAAAGTAATGAGAGAAGCAGCCACAAGCTGATCTCAATTAAATTTGTTTCTATGCAAAGGAGTCTAGGATTATTTACCACACCAAAGATATGATTCACAGTTAAAAGTAAATCAATGCTTTTGAATGCAATCAGTTTTTCAACTAGAAAGAATTACTATTTTCAAACATTATTTAATTTTTTCTTTAATATTTAAAAAAAATTATCCACCCACATGGAATTTCTGCTCCAATGACTGCCCCAGCACATGTTCTGCTGTCACTGATTGCTACACTGCCCTATTTGCTAAAAGATGAATCAGAAAATTTACCTCATGCCCAGCAGGTCTTTTCCTCCTTTGTTCTTTTATTTATTTATTTACTGGGTCTTGCCTTTTAACACAATTCCAAACCACTGAATACTGGCATCATTGTTTGACTGAGCTTCAGGTGTGATACTCTATGCCTTAGTTATCAGATATTTCTAAATCCAGGTCAACAGACATGTTTACATTTGATCCAAAAGGCTAAATCCCTCTCTCTTCAACCAAAAGATTTGAGCAAGAAAGCCACAAAGAAGGATTATCTTGGCAAGGGTACGTAAAGCTCATTCTTATACCTGATGTACCCTGAAATCTCTGTCGTTTAGCAATCTCTTTTTAAAAACAATAATGTATATAAATAAACACCTAAAAAAAACAAACTCAGCTCCGCAACTCTCATACTTAAGCAGAAAAAAATTACACACATCAGCCTGAGCTTTGTCTGTCAAAAAAAGCCTGAGTTTCAGATGGTTATTGCCACAAAATAAACTTTTCTTCTTGTAAACAGGGACAAAAATAAAAATAATATAAAAATGTTAGAAAATTTGATGTCAAATCGATAGTTGTTCAATTGTTTGACTACACCTTGTATATTTCTTTTTTGTGACAAAAAGAAGCATAGTCAGTAGAATCAGTCACTGGGATTAAATGACATTGCCATATTCTTACAAGGAAAAAAGATTTGCTATCATGTTCTATCATTTGCTGTCTAAAATTTGCTACCCTTCTCTGGTGTGGAGAATATTTTGTAAGTCCTGTCAGTTATGAGAATACTTCAAGAGTGGCTCAGGTCCTTACCATACACTCTCTTAATTGAATAATTATTTATTCAGAACCAAAACAAGTGGAAAAGAAAAATAAGATGACTTAAGTTTCATTGACTTCCCATCCATTTATTTATGGTCCATAGTACTATAGCTAGCTTGATTCTACTGGTGTTAGTCATGTTGTTCAGTGCTGGTCCTTTTTAATCTACAGGATAGAAAGGAGGTCTAGTTTTTGTTATATCTATAAAATTATAAAACTCTTAGTGGAGGGTTCTCAACTCTTTTCACATTCTTATTCCACAATCAACATAAAGCTCATTTGCAAACATAAGTAATTTCTCTTTGATGGTGTATTTACCACTTGATTAATTGCAAATTAAAGCATCTCAAGCCAAAACTGAAGTCTCTGCATAAATAATCCATTCACTGTCCATTTATAAACTGTGAGGAATTTGAGTGATTTCTTGCATACTCTTAATTTTAAGTACTAGTTTGAGTTTTGACTAAGCATGTCTTTCTGCTGAAAAGATACCAAAACCAAGTAACATAACTCAATTAAAACATAAAAGAAATCAAGAAGGAGCATTTCTCTATGACTAACAAAAAACGCTCTACTGGATCACACGGAAGGTCCTTTTTTGGCTAAGTTTCTGTTTGCAATAACATCCAATTGTTAACTTCTTTCTAAAAGGGTGAACTCTAGGCTTCAGCAAGGGAGAAGTGACAAACACATCCAGATAGAACTTTTTTAAAATGTATCTTGTAACAGACAGGTAAATGTGATGGTTAATCCCAGCCAATATACAAATATGCAGACAGCTGCTTGCTCACTCACCTCTCTATTAGGATGAAGAGAAAATAGGAGAAAGAAGATAAAAGTCCATTGGGTTTGTTCAGACCATAGATGGGGTCAGTTCAGACCATAGATGGGCCTTCTGTAGAGTACAGAACAGAATACAAGGCTTGCTTGTTGCTGAGAAGCAATGACAGCTCAGGCTGTCACCAGCTCACTTGCCCAGCTCCTTCTGAGGTTGGTCCTCCATTCACTCCCCCATTGTACCACTTCCTACAACATACAACTCAAACAATCAGTTCAATATGTATAAATGATAAGGTTAATTGTATATCCATTACAATCTGCACCCCTTTTCCCTTTGGACCAGGTGATAGAGTTACCTTTGCAACAACATCCACACACTGCACTTGTGCCAGAATAAATCGTCCACGGGTTGCAGTTCCTCTGAGGATGTGCCTGCTCCAGCATGGGTTTATTCATGAACCATAGTCCCTTCAGGGGTTTTTGATCTAGGTCATAGCTACTCCATCCATATCTGGTATAGCAGCACATGAAAGGAAGCATTGCCAGGTCCATATACCAGCCCAGGCACATGGGAATATCAAAATGGCATGACAAAGTAAGATGATAAGCAGAACATCAAACAGCAAAAACCAAAAACAGTCATCACCAAGCCACAGGCTCCAACATACAGTAAAGTAAATCAGCCTCATGGCAAGCATTAGAGCCTGCCAATAAACAGCTAAGCAGTTATAACAGCTATAAATTCAAACTACAATCAGTCTGATGTTATCTTGCACCTCTTAAGCCCCATTGTGCAACAAAAAATCCTGTGGTGGGTAGGGCAAATACCTACACATCCATCCAGTCACTCCCTTATCCCTTGGAAAGAGGAGAAAACAGAACAGAGAAAAGAATATTCATGGATTAAAACAGCCAGTTTAATAGGGGAGTTAAAATTACGTGTGGAAGCAGAACAGTTTCACTGTTTCCCATAGGCTAGAAGATGTTTAGCCACCCCCTGCAAAGCAGAGCCTTAGCAAACCATAACACACAATGATTTATTGGGGAAATACAAGCCAAAACAACAAATGTTCCTAATCCCTCCTTCTATCCTTTTATTGCTTTTATTACTATCGTTGCTGACTGTGACATTATATGGCCTAAACCATCCCTTTGGTCTTTTGGGGTCAGCTCTCCTGCCAGCTTCCTGCCTAGGTCCAACCCTGAGAGAGGAAGGTGAGAGAAGAAAGTGAGAAAAAGGAAAAACCATTATGCTGGGCAAAGAATATTCAGCAACAGCCAAAATATGAGTTGTTGGTAACAGTGTTTCAGTAACAAATTCAAAATAGCATCATACACCCTGCTATTAAAAAAAAAAAAGATATATAGATAAATATATAAAACCCCAACCCACACCCAAAACCAAACAAACAAAAAGAAACCCTCTATCTCAAATAGACACAGTACAGTAGGCATGAAACCTTACATTTATATAGTGAATTTCCCTAGTTCTAATAGCCTTTATCTTAAGGTCTTCCTGAGGTTATGGCATTAAGCATTTGATTGGACATAGTGTGCTATTACTAGAATTCATGGCCCTCCTATGTACTTGCTTGAACAGGTCCCTGTCCTTCCTGTGTTGTAGACCTCAGACCTGGATGCAGGTTCCAGGTGTGGCCTCATCAGAGCAGAGCAGAGGGGCAGAATCCCCTCCCTGGCCCTGCTGCCCACGCTGCTCTGGATGCAGCCCAGGACATGTTTGGCTTTCCAGGTTGCGAGTACTCATTGCTTGGTCATGTCCAGCCTCTCATCCACCTGCACCCCCAAGTCCTTCTCAGAAGAATCTGTTCATCCCACAGCCTGTGATGGAACTGGGGGTTGCACCAAGGTGCAGCACCTTGCTCTTGGTCTTGTTGAAACTCATGTGGTTCCCATGGTCCCACTCCTTCAACTTGACCATGCCCTTCTGGATCCGGTTTCCCATCCTCCAGGAGTGTCCATGGCATCACTCAGCTTCATGTCATTTGCAAACTTGCTAGAGGTACATTTGCTCCCTTTCCTTGTGTCATTGTTTAAGTCATCAAACGGTACTGTTTCCAATATGAACGTCTGAGGGACAGCACTTGACACTGATGTTAATAAGGACAGCGAGCCATTGGCCATACCCTCTGGGGAACCAACCCAATTCAACCAACTCCTCCTCCACCAAAGACTCCCCACATCAAATCATCTCTCCAATCTAGACAAAGGGATGTTGTGGGAACCAGGTCAAAGGCCTTACATAAATCCAGGTAGGCAGCATTCACAGCCCGTCCTTTGTCCATGAATGTAATTATTCCATACCAATGATCTGAATGCCCTTAAGGGACATTTTGATCACCCAAAACCTATGCATTGCAAGTTCATCCCTACCCCCATGGCAGACTAGCAAGGATCAGTAGTCCATGGGCATTACCAGGAAGCCTCTTGGTGATGTCCTTAACCCTGGCCCCAGGTTCACATATTGGACTCCATTCCAATTTTAAGGTAATCATCTACAATTATATCCTGTCTTTTTTGCTGCTGTGGAAGTGGTTGTGGCAGGAAGTGTAGGTCTTTCAGACACTGGTAACATCTCCAATGGAGCTGGGTCTTCATCCATTCTCATCATCCATTGACTGTCCTTCCATGTATAGACCCTCATATCTATTGTCTCCATTCACTCTTTTATTTTGACCTCCTGTCCTACTGCCTTCTCTCTGTTGGGGGGACAACAGACAGTCCAGTTGATCTTGTTTTGTTTCCTGCTGGCTGGTTCTGTCTCAGAGAGTTAGGGTGTTGCTGTTCCACAAGTGAAAAAACATGCTTCATCTCCACTGGAAAGGTTCTGTCTGGGAAATTACACAGGGAAGGGGAAAAGGGAAGATGAAAGACAAAGGACTACATGACTTTAGGTACCCCTCAAAAATCAATACACATCCTTCCCACCACATAATAAGACCTGTATCCACAGCAATGTGAATCAAAAAGAGAATCACAGAAAACTATCAAATAATTTTGTAAAATTAATTATGAATTTTCCATGTTGGATATTGATGCAGTAAGAGATCACACACAAGTATGACTTTACATATTTTTTCATCATGTATAGAAGTAATGACTCTGATATATACTCTACTTCTCTTCCTCTAAAACTTTCATTTCAGTTTTACGTTTTTGTGTTGCAAGAAAAAGGAAGACTGCATTATGCTTATTATAATTCTATCCCTTGCTTACAGTTACAGCAAATTTTTCTAGTTAAGATTTTTTTTCTCATGCTTCTCTCTGTTTAAGGCTATATTAATTTTATTTCGATGTATTATCAGAAATTACTCAACCATTTCCATGAAAAAGCCATCAAAAAAAAAACCTGAAATCATCCATTTGTCGATTTGAAATCACTAAACAAATTGTCCATTTGTTTAACAGTACTAGCCACTTCACAACATACATTCTGCAGAATATAAGAAAACAATCATAAAGTTACATTTTCTTTTTTGATACAAGTATAGAGATTTGAAGAAAAAATAGTTGGAAACCAGAGAAGTCTTCTTTTGTCCAAGCTCACACTAAGATTTATATTTTAATTCTTTGAAAGTTCTAGCTTTCCTTGACATTTCCAAATCCCTTCAGACAGCAAATTGGCATTCTGTACTTATTGACATGAGACTCTTATGAAAAAAATTATCAGAGATAATACTATACATCTTGCAATATCTTCCTGTAAAACCAAAAGAGAACTAATTCTTCTGCCACACAGAGCTATATCTAGGATGAAAAGATTAGGCCTACATTTGGTTGTTCTATCTTCTGCAACAGTTTTTCAAAAAATGTTTTACCCCAGAGTCAGGGGTCAGCAACAAGAATTTCAGGTGTCAACACGCCCATGGTTTCTAGGTAACACACTCTAGTGATTCAAGTAACACCGTATCTCTAGCTACTTATGTCAACAACATAAGCAATAAAATGTAAGAATTTCTTCTTGTGCAAGATGAATCTAAGGCTGACGTGTGAACAATGAGTATTACAGGCTCTTTGGCCCTGTCAGGTTCCCTTGATCACCTGAAACAATGGAAGAAAAAAGATTAACCAATTCAAACTACAACACCCAGATCACTGCTCCAGCAGTTGAAACAGTTCACAACATATACTTGCATTCTAAGCAAGGTTTAAAAACCATGTTTTCTTCTTGACAAATGGTGCTCACCACTGAGCAGGGCTTACTACTCAGAATAATTTATTTCAAGCAATTTATTTTAGCTCTTATGCTTCCCCATAATACATTTTACATGTTTCCAATATATAGTAGAGACCAGCTCCACAACACACATGCTTCTCCCTCCTCACTGCTGGGCATTCAGCTGTCTCTAATTGAAGGAAATAAAGTTTTAATTAAGAAACTCTTTGATTAAGCAGCTGTTTGGTGAGCTTAACTGATATGGACCCAGCCTCACCAATACCTGATTTACTCAGACAGCAGGAAAAACAACTTGTGTGGAGGCACACAGCCTAGGGCTTTCTCAAAATAAACAGAGTTTTGCAATACAGGCAGTGGTTCCTGTTCTGTACTTTATTAACCAGTGTAGTTTCATACTGAAACTGTGAATAGTGGGCGGGGCGAGGTAGGGGGGGGATGGGGGGAACGGGAACACACACTGAAAGAAAGGATCAGATAAAAACAAATTATAAATGAAGACTTTCACCATTCCAGTTAAAGTTGTCTTGCAACAATTTTCAAAGTGCAAGAGGAGCTTTATCTTTTTGCATGATCTCCAAAAAAAAAAAAAAACCATTAGACCAAATAAGGAAGAATTATTCATCTGTGGGGTTAAATGACCAAACAGGAAGTTCTTTTTTTCAAGTGTTTAAAGTGTACCTACTCATGGTACCTTGCCAAACAATTAATTCCCATAGCTCAAGTATATATGCGCGTCTTGTGGAAATGTTCCTGAATCGTGAATAGAAAAGTACTTGAAATAGCAGGTTCAAGATTACCACAGAAAAATGGAATAGCGAATATCTGATGTCAATATTTCATAGAATCATAGAATAGTTCGAGTTGGAAGGACTTTAAAGTTTGTCTATTTCCAGCCCCTCTTCCATGGACAGGGACATTTTCCACTAGATCAAGTGGCCTAAAATTCTGTCCAGCCTGGCCTTGAACACTTCCAGGTCACCCACAAATTCTCTGGACAACCTGAAATAGTGTCTCAGCACCACATGGTAAAAAACTCCTTTATCTGATCTGAGTCAAGTCATTTTCTGTTTGAAGCCATTCCTCTTGTTCTGTGATTACAAGCCCTTGTAAAAAAATCCATCTCCAGCTCTCTCATAGCCCCTCTTTAGATATTGAAAGGCTGCTACAAGATCTACCAGGAGCCTTTAGTTTTCCTGACTGAACAGTCACAGCTTGGGTGCCCTCCATCCCACTGTCCATGCTGCTGACAGAACTGTTTAACAGCACTGGCCCCAACACCAGCCCTTGAGGACAGCAGTCACTCCCGGTCACAGGTCTCCCCTTGAGCCATTGATTGCAATTCTCTGATTGTGGCCATCCAGTCAATTCCATATCCATTGAGTAGCACATTTCCTGCTAGTTAAAAAAAGGATGAAAAAAATCACCAGTGTAGATTTCCAGCTATTTCTGGCAAACAGCTACATGTTATAGACTCTGGAGAGTACTCTGGAGACAGTGTAATAAACACAATTTGTCATGTTTCTCCAAATAAGTTTTCTAACTGGTAGTCATCTGCTTGCTAGGAAAAAAAAACCTTTCAGGCATTCTTAGTCCCTTATTTACTAAGTTTTGATGGCATAAGCCAAGTGAATTTAACAATCTTTTAAACATTATCTAATAGATCTTGCTGATTTCATTTGCTCAACTGTTACCTGTCATATCCCTCTTTCCCTAGGTGCAATCAGTCATTTCAAGTCTGGATTGAATTCTAGATTTGGAATTTAAGCTATTAGAGTTCTAATGTAGGAAGCTCACTTGCAAGACAACCCTTCCGCTTTGCCATAGTTGAGGAATTACTAACACCAGAGTTTGAGATGGAATTTCAGTGACATATGAGAAGACACAGCTGGTAAGACTCTCAGATTCAAAAAGCTACTTTCTTACTTGTTCCAGATCAACCTTCATCTGTCGCTGGAACACACTAAAAGTAACTGCTGAACTCTAAGAACCTGCAAGAAAGCAACTGGAGAATGACCAGTGAGTCAGTTGAAATATGGGGACTACCTTTCTAGAAGTGCCCCTTGCTTAACATTTGTCTGATAGAGTCTCACTTATCTGCTAGGACAGCCAGTTCTACTCTGTCAGTTTAATAATTTTGGAGTACTGGTAACACAAGGGTTAAGCCTATTCTTGCAGGCTAATTGAAATTAGCACCACAATGCCCTGTAGTAACTGTTCAATTGTGAAGATTCTGTAAAAGTCACATGGATATTTGTCTTCCTAAAACAATTTTCATCATCAATTCCACAAATACACTGCCAATTACGATATTATTTTTTATAAAGAGATGAAGATCTCTTCATTTACAAAAACCATATTTGACAATAGTCCATATTTCAATTGTACCACAATAAAAAACAACATTTACATCAATTAAAAAGAAATGGTTCAGCCATCTATTTTAGTATATATATTTAAACCAAATTAGCCTATTAAGTCAACCTGATTATGTCTTTTTAAATGCCTGCTTTTCTTATTTGCTAAAAGTAAGCTTTTAAACACAAAATATACTAAGCAGCATTTCATCTGAATCCTATCAAACAAAGTTATTGAGGCATGAGTTCTATATAACCAGTGAAGCAGAAGGCCATGCTATTACATGGATAAATGCTCCAGAGTTACTGAAGCAACACAAAAACAATCATACAAACATGGCTTTTGAAACCTCATAAGCAACTCATTTTGGAAAAATGTGTATGTGGGTGTGTGTATATATATTAATGGGCACACACATGCACGCGCGCACACACACACACACACACACACACATATATATATGCCATTTGACATCAAATCTCCGCAAGAGATATAGCTAGACTAGCTTTTAAATTATTGTTATCTCACTCAACTCCTCCCAAAAATCACAGGAAAAAAACCCCAGAAATCAAAGCTTTCTGTGAGACCTAAAAAAAAAAAAAAAATCCTTTTTCCTTATGGTTTAAGTTCAGGCAAAGGAAAAGTAACAATTCACACTCTGTCTCTGGAAGCACCATGCCCTAACAGTGGCTTCAGCCCCCACCATCTTACAAACTCCTTGTGGGGTCCAACGGGTCTGTAATGCAGCTTCTATACAGTTACCCTTTAATTTGGGATTAGATCCTACATTTTCACAGTCAGGCTTATACACAAGTTTGTATGGTGTTTCAGCATCTGCTGCTCAGGGTGGCTGGAGAGGTCTATTGGGTGCTTAAGCCTGAATGCCCCGGCTCCCAGTCCCCAGCAGCTGCAGCCACCGACATGTCCTTCAGAGAGATAGATTATGTCAGATCTGGGCCTCTTCCAGATAGTGGACATGAAACAATCTTGAAATTCTCTGTTGTAGAAAAACCCCGAAACTTACGTAAACCAGTGGGAATCCCTATAAACTTGTACAGCAGAGTCCCATAGAAAGTCTGTGCCCTGCTCCCCACAGGGTGTGCAGGAGCTCAAGGCAGCATCAACAACCAGGGTGCAGCAAGGACATATGCCACACACAGGCTGGCTGAGCACAAAGTATTATCCTTCTTTATGCAATTCACCTGGCACTGCAGAAGAGCATACTTGGAGTCTACAGCCCTGACATCCTCTCAAAAATAGGTGCTGTTGCAGGCAGTCCATATAAACAGCACTCCCTCTAGGCCTCCACTGGTTTCTGTTCTCATCTCTCCCCAAGCCTCTGAGCCTATTCCCTTCCAGTAATTATCAAATTATTTCATTCATTACACTGATTTCCTCTCCACACTCACCACAGTCTCACAGGTCTGCAATGGAGCAATATCTGCTCTCTCTTCTCCCACAGAAGGGACCTGTACACACAATATGGGAGAGGGTCGGCTCAACAAAATACACCCTGGGGCTTATCCCCAACAGTAGATATCAGGACCCACCACCTCAGCATACCAGTCAAGCCAGGGGACAATGTTTTATAGTAGCTAGGAGCATAGCCCTGTGGCTTCACCCTCCCATTCCCACTCTGATGAGGGGGAACGTTGGGTGAGCCCTCAGAGCCAGGGCTTCACCCTCACTCTCTAGCTCCCAGCATCCTTATCCCACCTTAGCCCACCAGCACTGGCCAGCACCAGCTAGCACCTTGCCAGGTTGGGACATTATAGGTAGCCTTATATATTAGTTTATACAGCATATGGACATTTTTAATTCAAGGATACCATGATCCCATGGGGGCATCAAGATCTCCACAGCCACATGTAGTTAGCCTAGACCTTATTAGCAGGGACAGTGAGAGCAGTGGTGGGATAGTTCTCACCTCAGCCCACAGCCTCCATAGTAAAGGCAAAAACTCCTGTAGCATCAGGTCAGTGTCTTTCTTCCAGGGTCAGAGGTTCACCACTTAATGAGTAATTTTTTCTATGTTTGCATGTGTATTCCATTGCACACAGTAAGGCTAGCATGGAGCTTATTTGTTTCTGACTGCAAACATTTGTTTATTACCCTAGGCTGATCAGCAGGGTAAAGAACTAACCTTTCTGCATCGATGAAATGGAGCAATGAATAAATAAATACCTTGGGACTAGCCAGTCTTAACATTTACAGCTGTTTTAGTTGAATTGAGTTGTCAATTAATGCATGCCTCTACACTACCAAAAACTCTAACCAGGATATTCGCAAAGTGAATGTCTTCTACTTACATTTTTATTATTTGCTTACTCAAAATTAACATATTCAAGCCAGCAAGATACACATATAAGAGATCCTTAGAAGAAGTAATCTCTTAAGTCCACAAGACAGTCTAGGACACAAAACACAGCACACATCCCTCATTCTGTAAAACATCAGTCAGAGGAGGTAGAATGGGGTTTTTTCCCTCCATTCAATGCTATAATGAAATGCTTGTCACTACAGAAAATTGCCCTAAGCAATGTTTTTCTCATAATAATAGTAACCTAAAAGACAAATGAAAGAAATCAAAGAATGAAATTCATCCAACTATTTTTGCAAGGCAGCAGCTGGCACCCATAGTCACAGCAGTATCTGCTGCACCACAGACTCCAAGAAGAGAACAGCCAAACCAATCTACAGCAAAGGTCCAGTGTAGGGGGGGTGGGAAGGAGGGTGAGAAGGTGGTGTAAGATTCTTGAATGTGAAATTTTAGCCTTGGGGGAGTTTTCATAAGCAAGTAATAAACAGCTCAGAAAGACTGTTTTAGTGAAAACAGAACTGGATTTAACTAGCACAGGGCAAATGCTCTGCTATACAAACCCACATCTGAACTGGATGTATTTCTAAAATGGGGGATTAGAATGTCAGCTTTTGCAGCACGAGGGGTAAAATAGTTTTCTGTTGGACATTGCTGCCCTCCAGTGACAACACAGAAGATGCAACTGGGGAAGAGAGCTTTTCCTGCAAAAGGTTTCTTTGCTCACAAGATAAGTGATATTCTGATCATTGAACTATGACAGAATTTAATGAGACTGAAATCTAAATTAACCTTAGCCTTAAAATATCGCTTGATTAAACGAAGTATTTGAATGTAAATAAATATATATTTCTGCAAATAAAATGTGTAATGCAATACAATTACAATCAGCAATACTTTTGTATGTCAGTAAAACTGTGCATGACAAGCATTTCAGAAAAGCTGAAAGCAAGAAAGCTATATTACATGACAATTAGTTAAATAACAAATGGATGTAATTTAGGTATGAAACTTCTTATAGACGTGACAGTGTTTATACTACTGGGGACTTTCACAATAAACATTTTCAGACATTTCCACAAAAAGCAGTGCAAATCATAAATATGTATCATTGCTCTCATTCCACAAATTGCCCAGCATTTCAGTGGGAATAAGTGACTGCTTTAATGTTTGCTAAAAATTAACCTGTATTTTTTTACAAGAAGTGTGTTATATGATAGACAAGTTGTTTGATAGTCCTTAATATTGTAGTTCCAAATTTTCAACATTTTGCGACTTATTTTCTCTTTATTTTGCTTATAGATTTGTATTCTGATGGGACCTTGTCCGTATTGCAAAAAAATTGTGAAAATCATAGCCTTTGATGCAGTTTCTTGATGCAAGATCTTAAACCTATGTTTCACCAGGAAACAAGGGTGTTCCTTATGGGGAACATGATCAGAGCACAAACCCAGGCCTTGCAGATCAGTCAGTCATGAGGACACACATTTTTTTGATTTTGAAAACTTGTCTTCTGTAGCTAGATTCAGGAAAATTCTCTTCTGAATCAGATAAATAGTTTTAAAAAACATGCTTATGCACTTTTTATCTTTCAGTTTTCCAACAGCTTTTGGATTCTTATGCACTTGTGCTCTGATGAGCACAACACATTCCTTTTTTTGTTTTGTTTACCCCAGGATTACAACATTTCAGATGAATGCAGCAAACTATTTCCTCTGTCATTAGTAAACCTTTTAGTTCTGCAATGAACCTGGCAGAACAGTGTGCTGTACTAAACAGCTATCTAACTGATACTCAATCTCTGGGACACATAAGTGCACTCCTCTAGGTTCTTGCACCGCACTTTTCTACGTCACCAAAAAGTTGTGATCTGAATTTACCACCTAAGCTGCTTTTTACTAACATGGCAAAGAAACTATCATGATTATCTGAGAAAGTTTTCTGCGACACTCTGGGAATGTCAGGAGACAAAGTCCTTGCATTGTTAAACAGAAGGGATGGATGTTTGCAAAAAAACAGCTATGGGTGAAAGAAAATCAGAAAGTATGAATGAAAGGGTGTGGAAAGCATGGAAAGAGGATAGTGAGTATGGGATGGACAGACAAGTAGAGACACAGGACAAAGAAAAAGATCATTTCCCATTCTTATATGAAAATAAGAATGAGAAAACTTCAGAACTTGGGAGAAAAACAGAGTCTTTTTCCATGTGCTGTGCAAACAGTCTTTTAATCTTCAAATAATTGCTTATATTTTTTTTCAATAAGTTACTTTCCTTAAAAAGAAAATATTTTAAATTATTGATATACAAAGTACTCCCTTGCCTGAATCCTAAATCTCAAATTTAGGGTAAAAGTAAGGAAAAGATAGAATTTAACAAAATATTATGACTTAACAAAATGTTTCTAGAACTCGTCTTTAAAGGAAAAAATTAAGATTAAACCTTCTTATACATATTTCATTTAAAAATATAAGCATGTCCATGTTTCACTGGTTTTAAGGCTCCACATCTGGCTTCAAATGTATTCTTTGGAAGTAAAATTTTACTACTTTTATTCAACAAAATCCTATCAGTAACTAATCACAAAAGATATTTCAGACTTTAAAGTACCTATTTGTTTCTTCCACTTTAAGTGTCATATTTATTTTGAACCTTGATTTGTCATCATGTTTTCTGGGAAAGCAACTACACATTGGCTGCATGACTTCCACGCACCCTAGTACTTCATTATTTGTAAATACACTGAGAGAGAAAAAAAAGAGAGATGAAAAGACACAAGACTTTCTTTAGCAGGAAAAATCTCCAAAACTATCCATTAGGCACATAAAATGATCTGTGTATCTTCTCCACGTAAGGACAGATTTTATGTCCATCACAGCACTTTGATGTTACAATTATTCATGTTTTTTTCAAAAAGCACAGCTATTCCGTGAGAACTGTAATGCTCAAATGGTCCATTGATTCTATAGAAAAGACACTATTGCTCCTTATGACCACCTTGCAATGTAAATTATCCATGTAAATCTTGAGAGAAATTCATTCTGAGGCACTTCTATACTCACAAGTTGATACACATTCTCAGGTAAATACAGAATGGGATACAAAGGGGAGACCCCTAAAAAGTTCTGTGCCAGGAATGAGAGAAGGACAAGGCTCAGTTTTTGGTCTTCATATCGCTGTTTATTTTTCTCTTATCAAAAGTTCAGTACGCCGTATACATGCCAGACTTAGCACACAGAGAAGGCGCCAAAAGTCACAAGACACACTGGTTCAAGGTCTTTTAAAGCTGTTTAATCCAATTAATTCTTAGAACTTATTTTATTTCTACCTTTCTACCAATAATTATTTGTCTGTCCACACAACATCTGTATTGTGGTTCTTTCTAACCAATCACTCGGTGCTACCAACACTGCAGAAAATGGAGTAGATGAAGAACAAGAGGGAGATCAGACAACGTCCAAAATCCTCCATCCTCTCTTCTATTTACCTCCAAACTGAAAAACTCTACGTTTTTCACCCTGTGATAAACTACACTACTATCTATTTCACAAACTCATAGATTCTGATTCATCTCAAAGTCTTGGGAGCTTTCTCCATGGATGAAGGTTAAAAGCAGTGTTCTCCTGGGGATCAGGACTTCCCAGGACAGGCAGAGAAACATTCCCTGTGCCCTGGCTTCCAATTCCTGGAGACCTGATTGTCACCAACCCTGAAAGAATTTAAAAGACGAGTAGATGTGGCACTTACACATGGTTTAGTGACGCCACTGCTGGGTTAATTGTTGGACTGATGACCTTTAGGATCTTTTCCAACCTCAATGATTCTGAGATTCTATATGCAAAGTAGCTCACAACATTTTGCAATGAAGTTCTAAAAATTCTCTGTTTTTCACAAGTAAAAGTAGTTGCCAGTACATGTTTAGCAAGACACAGCCTTGGATATAGAGCAGATGTACACTGAGAAAAAAACATGACAAGATGACTGATGTCACCCTTATCTTTTATGAAAACCACTACAGAAAGGCTTCTGTGATCCAGGATTTTAATTTTTTTAAGGGAAAGGCAGAAGTCATTGTTTCACATGCATGTATACATGCAGCACATATACATATATGTGTGATATGTGTGCATGTTTGTATATAAACAAAAAAGAAGAAAGAGCATATATTCTAATGTTTACATGTATACAGGTAGGTGTACATATATACCTCCCTAAAAGTGATTTTCCAGAACTGGAACATTGCTATACAAAGCAAGTTTACTACTCACTGCTTAGCCTTACACTATCACGCGTGTTTGGTCACTTCTGATGACTTGGAAACAAATGTGGAAAAAGCATATGTACTCTTGTGCATTTGCAGAATGTCTTAGTAGAATTTACTTCATGTACACAGCTTTTGTTCAGATTCCCACCAGTTTGATCAAGTATAATGAGTAAGAACAGCAAGAGTTGGCAAGGGCTGCGTATGGTTCAGCTAGGATTCTTGTGGTCCAGAACTCAGTTTTCTAATGGAAAAGTTTAATATTTCAGCTCTGATAGTGCCAGAACAATGTCTTCAGTTTAGCATAAACACTAGCAGAAGTATTTTGGAAAATATCAACTACTTCACAAAGTGGTACTATAATTCACAGTTTGGAGTTTAGATTAATCTAAAACATTTCACTCAATAAATAGCTTCTATTTTTATTATCATCACTTACACACATAGTTTCATACAGTACCATCTGCTCTCACAGACCTGGTTTTAGTTAGACATTTTTCACAGTTAATTTGCTTCCTTATTTTATCTTAGAATGTGCCTCTATTCAGAATATAAATGTTAAGTGAGTTTTGTGGAACCATTGCAAATCTCAGGCACTTTAACTTACTCAATTGATAAAGAGAACTTTGATAAATTTACTGCAAAATTCCTGAAGATTTTCTAATCCAACTACAGTTATCTCTCTAAAAATATGTTTGTGACATGAAAAGAACAATACCCTAAAAGCTACGAAAAGGAAACACTCCACAGGGATGGATACAGACTGAAGTGGACAGCTACGTTCAGGAAAAACAAACATGAGGCAGTCAGCATTGTGTATTAAATATAGTCCCTGTCTTTTTTTCCTGTATCTTACATTTTGTCATTGATCATAAGGAATGCATGAGGTTTTTTTCCATTTTTAAGGACAACATCCTTGATTCTGTCTTTGATTTGCTTCCTATTTTTAAGTAAGATTTTTTTAAAATACCTTTTTCAAAATGAAAACAATAGCAAGTTCTTAGAAAATCTGTGATTATTGGCAGAAAGTAACAGAAAAGTTTAAACTACCAGGTGTGTGTTTTTTGTTGCAGTAAGACCAGCTTTTGTTGTTGCACGCCTAATTTTCCTTCGTTTATACCACTAGCTGGTGAAGTAGACTTCCCTGCTGACTATGTCAGTAAAGATATAGCCCCCATTGTAAGATTATAGTTTTTGATTATACATAGATAACATCAGGTGTAAAATATGGCTAAATGTTTTAGTTTCAACAATAACTTTTAATTAGTGGAAGCAATAAAGGAAGCAAAACCACATTTTAATTCTTACTGGTTTTGTGGCTGGTGAAGAACAGCTTACAAAAACAGAAGGGAAAAATACCTGAAGAGGAAATAAAATATTATGTCTTGAGTTCTAAAAGAAAGGAAATTGGGTTTTGAAAAGGGCATTTTGACAGTGACACACCCCTCATCCCCATCCCATCCTTCCATGGCTTATTGTTCTGCTTCAGAAAGCAGCACACATTCTTGCTTTAGCTCCAAATTCAATCATTAGTGAAGTCACATGTGAGCTTGGAAGAACAGGACTTGGTCTTACCCAATGGACTCGGTCTTGGAGGTCTTTTCGAACTTGCATGATTCTGTGATTCCATGGTAACATCTAAATGGGCCAATTTTACCTGATGCAGCTTTTAATTTTTATTTTGGGGCATTTTTTGTCTTTGATATACATCCCCCTAAGTATTTTTTGCTTGATGCTAAGAGTCTTACATGACCACATTTGCAAGAGGCTTGTTATTTTGGGCTACTTATCTTCTTTTCTTTCTTACTTGACCAATATCACATCTTGGTGGTTAGGGACAGCATGGCTAATGCACCTCTGTAAAGAAGTACAGCTAATTTACAGCACAGCATCTTCACAGTACAGTACAGCATCTTTGTAAAGAAGTACAGAAGATTTATTTGAGAATCACAGTAACAGACATCTCTCAGCTCAAAGCCAATGACTGTTCACTGAGGCTAAAAATTTGGAGGCAGCCAGATATCCGTGTTTAGTTGCATCACTCTTGCATGCAACTGGCTGCAGAAGTTGGTGAATAACAACAACGTTAAGCTGACAGGTAACAGATGTTATGCTGGACTGCTGTCCGTGTGTACTGATAAGAAAATACACTGAAGAAAAATGGCTATTGAAGCATAATTTATTATTCAGTAATTTTTAATACAGGAAAGGTGTTAGTTTTAAACCTATATATACAAACTTACAGCAAATGATCAGTTGTTTCAAGGAGAGACAAGCTGCACTAAATCCAGTTTTACTTGTATAAAATTTTAAAAACCTTTTCATAATTTAGAATTATTTATAGTATATACAGACTTTTATTGAAAGATGAACACACAATGGGTACAATTTCCTCATACTAGTTTAAAAACAGATTCACATTTTACATACTTCCTTTTATATTCAGTGGGAAACTTCCATAGCTTGGTTTTATTTGTTACTCAGCTACTTCATGATTAATTTTGTATTAGTCCAGCTATCTGAAGCTGTAACTCAAGGAGCAGAATTGCATAGAAAGGACTTCTTTGTACAGACTCAGTAACACTTCACTTATTGAGTCACATTTTCTTTTACAGGAAGTTTCCTCAAAATAAGGAATAGTTTTAAAAAATTAATAATGACAAATATTGGTATTACTAGTCCCAAGAATACCAATAAGAAACTATTAGGACTGATAGTAATACAGTGGAAGATAAATAATAAAATAACTGGCACTCTAAAAAGCTTCTCTAATCCATAAGTAGCCCAGACAGCATTAAAGAATTACACACTATATCAAGTCTGGCAGAGGTAGTGGTAAAGGCCAATGGAACTGTACATGAGATATTAGTCCATTTTTACAATTCTCTAACACAACTAGAAACATATTGAAAATATGTTTCTTTATAATATAACGAAGTACCAAGAATGTATTATTCTCTTTGGTTTATGAATCGGGGATTGTTGACTGCAGTATTTTTACCTAAAATGCTACCCCTACCATTGCTGTATAACAGTTGATAGGGGAAAAAACAGAAAACCTCTTTAAAAGGATATATATTTGGACTGCCTGCACTAGCACAGAACTTATTACTTTATTTGGAGATCTGCATGTATGCACAGCAGAACGTTGTTCCTTGAAGGAGTGGCCTATAGATATTTTCCTTAAACTACATTTTAGCATCTTATACAGATTAATAACTGCAATCTTTTTTCCTAACAGAGGATTTTCTAGTCAATACGAAAGTAGTTACACAGAAAAATACTTAAGCTATGTAAGGCCATAACAGAACTTAGAAGCTGAAGTTTGTCTTATTAAGCCAGCAATATATACTAAACAGGCACAAAGTAGTTACAAGAACTTACGTGATCAAAACACTTTTGGAGTGTGTCATAGGAATTATTGTCTCAGAAATGCATAATAAATTACAATTTAAAAGGGTCAAAAATACAGGATAAAATAATGTTTCCATGTCAACTGAATAAAAATAATTTATTTACAGATCATGAGGAAAAACATAAAAGACTTTTCTTTTTCAAATAAATACATGTCTTAAGGGAACACTTTCACTGACTAAAAAAATAAATTTGTGTGATTAAACAAACAGTTCTTATGTACTAAACAAAACCATAAAAACATTCAAAGGACAATAGTGCAACCATGTCAGAGCATAAAGCTGATGTTTGTCATTTTACCTTTTAGGCTGAAGACAAGGTAACCTTTTAAAGTGAAACAACAGAAAAAAATATGCATTCATTATTTCCACATATAAATACATTCTTTAATTTCTAGATTTAAACATTCCAAGTTCTTTTGCTTTAACATAAATTCAACACAGTATTATGTGAACATTCAAAATATGATGGAACTGACCATGACAGGATTTCTAAAATGAGTTCCAACTGAGCTATAGCTATATATATCCCCATTTAATAGTGCATTTTCAGTCCTCTAGACGTTGATCATAAATTTACTCCAAGGTAAAACTTTGTTAACAGCTAACAACCTTCAACCCTGAATCTTATTTAGAAAACAACACTGTTGCAAATTAAAGTTGCTTTACATGACACAAAAAAATTACAGAACTTAATAAATTGATGCAGGCTACATAATTTGACTAAATAACATAAGGTAGATTTTGGTTATTAAAATAAACGAGAAACAAAAGTACTGAAAACATCAGTGGCCTGCAGAGAGGGAAAAACTGGTATGGAGGCAAGTCCCTGAACTTATATCCTTCAACCAGCCTCTCTACAAACATGGATACTC
The DNA here is from genome assembly GCF_027579445.1 of Ammospiza nelsoni. Classification (NCBI taxonomy): domain Eukaryota; kingdom Metazoa; phylum Chordata; class Aves; order Passeriformes; family Passerellidae; genus Ammospiza; species Ammospiza nelsoni. The sequence continues at coordinate 33,111,672 of NC_080669.1, read as the reverse complement.
TCATGGCACCCTCTGTATGATAAAAATATTAGATATGAAAGCAATTATTACACATGCACACATGCTGCTAATTCTGGGATGTGAAACCCAGAGACATTTTGCAAGAGATACTCCTGATGTTGTGACTCAGGTGGAGAGAAGGCCAAGGGACAGCTACAGATACTAAAAGGGAAATCACCAAGATTATAGTCAAATTCTTCTACATAGTGAGGGAAAACTGTTAGAAATTTGAAGTTATTTGGGGAACTGAAGTTGGACATGAAGAGAAATGTTAATACAGAAAAGGAGGACAAGTATGAGAACATCTTGCCCAGAACGATAGTAGTATACCTCTGTCCTGGAGCATTTTCACAGGCAGGCTATCCAACCCCACAGATAACCAAATCTAGGACTAGCCAAAGTCCATCTCTGCTTGAGTCCTTGGAAGGCTGGACAAAACCACCTCCAGAAATCCTGCCTGCAAATCACTTTATGTGATTCTCTGCATCCAGCCAAAACACTTTGCTCATGCAGGTGTGTCAATAATGTTTAAGCAAACATTGCACCTTATTTACTGGAGGCCAATACCACAGAACTGGTCAAACACAGTAGCTCAGGACACACACTTAGAACACTGATCCCTAGTCCAGGCTCTCCAAGCTAACAACACTGAATGAGAAACATTTTTGGAACATAAGTAACAATTTATAATCTTGATCTTACCCCGAGAAAATGCAAATGCCTACATGCTGAAGGCTCACACTTCACAAACCAAGGACTATATAACCTTCCTCTCTTTTCCCTACTGCAAACACTTCCCAAATTAATTTTCCTTCCATTTCATTCATATGGACAAAGGGAAGGGTTCACACAAACAACACAGAAAAGGCCCTCACCAAAACAGTCAGTTATATTTGGCTTTTCTGCTCAAAGAAGCTAACTGAAGCTGTATTTTTTTTTTAATAATATAGGGTTAACAATAAACAATATGTATGTGATTAGGCATATTCCTGACACACTTGAGTGTCCTGCATTCTCTGCCACATGCTTCAGATAAGTCTCAGAACTACAGTGAGGCATCCTGTAGTGCGGTGTGGGAAGACACTACAACCCTGAAATCTCCTGCATCGAATTAGGCAGCATGTGAAGATTCTCCTAGTACTTCAAAAAACCCTCACCAAACATGTTTTGTCTTCTAGGTCTGAACTATTATACAGTGAAATAAAATGTCTTATTCATTCTGGCATTAGATTTCTCTCTCTTGGTGAAAAATTTTCTGATAATTACCTAAGGATTAGCTGCTCTGATTACATATTTGAAAGGATGCCTCAAACAAATTCTTTCCCTAGTTAAAACCTTTTTATTATTTCTAAATTATGAACCTTCCTGTTTATCAGATCTCTGTGTTTTATACAAGAGATAACACAGTACAGGCCATACAGTGCTTATAAAATGCAGCAAACAGCTGCTAGTCATACAGTTTTTCCATCAATTGATAAAACTTAACCCAGGTTTGATTTACTTAACTAGGCTTCAGCTTGGAGATGTTTTATTAATGGAAACAGAGGAGACAACAGGTTTCTGGCTCTGAAAAGGTCCTATCCTATTTTGATCAAAATCAGTGAAAGTCAAGAAGAACTGGATTTTGACCACTAACTGTAGAAATGCCCATGATTTTTTACTACATTATGGAACTCTTGGGAACTATTTTAAGCAAAATTCAGTTTAGAGATGATGACACCTAAAGCTACCACCCTCTGGTAAGTTTCTCAGAACTTTTCTAAAATCAGTTGAAAGAACTCTCATTAAAGTGATTGCTGTTCATTCCAGGGTTCTCTTTTACTGAAAAATTTATACAAATGCTTGTGCATGTGCAGTAATTCTTTCACCTACTGATTTAAAACTTATAAAAATGTATTAAAATATATATTAAATTAGACTCCTACGTACTATTACAATCTTTCAGTTAGTGACTGAATAGAAGATATTTGAAAAAGCAAAGGAAAAATTACAACTTGCACCAGTTTGTAGTAACAATAAGGATCTAACTTAAATAGGCAGAGAGATATTGGATCATAACTCATTTCGGCAATCCTACGTATCACAGGTGTTACATTCTCTCTGGAATTTTGAACTGTAATAGTCCAGACAAATGCTTCTTTCACCTCTTAGCTGTGTAGGATCAGTTATAAAGTCTATTTCACACTTCTTAATCAAACCCCAACACTCGAAATGAAATACATTCTAACTAGCCAACTTTTGAGGAACTACAACAGAATACCATGCACCTGCCACTGTCTTCTCCTGATAAAGATCATTCTGGTTCCCCTAAACTTAGGGATTACTTGGACCTAGGCAACCCTTAATGGTTTGGAGTTTTCTTAAGAAATGTTTAATCAACATATATTTAAGGCTGTCAAAAACTAGATAAGCAGACTCGATCAAAAAGAGATTATATTCACTGAAGCTGTAATTTTTTCTTTACCTGTGAGTGACATTGGATAATACCATGTTCTATATATAAGAAATACGAATGCCATAAAGAAACATGCAGGTAGAGACAATAATATATATTACAATATTGTATGCAGTGACTACTGTAGCATTGATTCTGAGCTCATTGCACTGAATAATATTACTTTAAAAAACTGAAAAAAGACTATGGGGTGAAGCAATTCCACAAATTTGAATGAGTAGAAAGTACAGTCTGGATTTTGAAGATTACGTATAGCTTCTAAATATACAACGTATAAATCCATAATAAAAGGAAAACACTACTGAAATATTTTGGTTTAGTTGTTAACTTGGGTTTTTTTAAATATACAAGTTATTTAGTTAAGGAAAATTATCTATCATTTAAACATTACAACAGTTTTTTGTGAGTGCTGACTTTTTGACAGGTGTCCCAGCCAGGCTGGTTACTGATCTTGTATCATCTTGATTATCACTTCGTTTTCGCACCTCACTGTAAAAAAACAAAAATTTGCACTCAATTAACACATTTCTATTCATGTTCATTCTTCTATTTTTACCACAATATGCTGCAGAGTTCATCACCATCTATTGTACGGCTAATACAATGTAAATTAGCACAGAATCAACGTGTCTCACAAGTTTCCAATTTGGTAATCATATTGACATTTCTATTCAATTCATAGTGATAAAATATTATATTTTTTTTATTATCTAGTAACTCCCACATGTTCTGATTTATCTTCCATTTTCTTTTGAGAAGTTTTCATTTGATTCTGTATGTTACCATAAAAAAGAGAATGTTTATAGCTCTAAGTACAAAAACAAATAACTTCAGTTTCAAGTATGAATTTACTTTCATAGAATAAATGCATGCTGTTGGATGCCTTTTAGAAATGCAGACTTAAAAGCTGTGCAAATATGATTGATTATGGGTTACAGAACACTTTCTTGGAACCATAACTTCTTTCTTACAGCTCTTTCAAAATTATACTTTAACCAAAAATGGCTTGAAAAGTTAGTAGAATTGTAGTATTTGGATTACACACTATTATAGAAATACCAGGGTGCTAAATGTACATAAACAGAATTTTTATCTGTAAATAATTTAGAGAAGGGGACATCAAAGAAAATATATGCAATTAGAATGGTCATAAAACTGAATAAATATTAATATGTGTAAAAGAATGAAAAAATAATTACACATAGAATTATTACATTTCAAAATAAATTATGAAAGTATCAAGAAAACAAATCCATGTACAATTAAAATTACAATTCACTCAGCAAACAGTTCTTAAAATTGTGGGCTCTGTAACTGTGTCCTGGTTTAAATATTAATTATTGAGAGAGCTTTGTAACATTTTCAAGCAAAAATGTTATTTCATTAAACTGAGAATACATCCCATCTTGCATTTATCTATAATGATTTAACAGAGTATTATTTTCAAATTTTTTTAGCATTGGTACAATTTTAAAACTATATGTGTACCTTTCCATGTGCATTCACATAAAATGTTCTCTTCATAAAATATACTCAGATGTGTTTAGGTGAAAATAAAACATAGTTACTTACCGAGCAAGATGAAGAACTGCTTCTACAATATTAGATCCATCTTTAGCACTTGTTTCACAGAATAGTGCATTGTAAGTCTGTGAGTAAAAATAAAATGTTAAGCTAACTGATCTGAGATGGCTCCCATGTGAATGGGTACATTTAATTACAAATTGTTTCCTGAATAACACAAAGAATGACAGTACATTTAAATGAACACAATTTCTGCTAGTGTACTTCACTGTCGAACACATTCTCTTTAGGATTGTGAAATAAAACAGTAATTGTTTTTTAATTACTTCTGGTTTATAATCGTTATATTCTGAATTAATAAACCCAAAAAAAGTCATATTATAAACTTAATGCTCAAACTCAATCTTCTTGTCCACAAGACTATAAAATAGAAAGTGGCCAGGACCGGTTACTTAACCTAGCAACTGTAACTATAGCATCTGGTTATTGTAGGTTAACGAAAAAAACATCATTCCACAAGTAACAGACATGGTATCTATCCCAGTATAATCAATCACTTGTGCAAGCACTCATCCATTCAAGACCCTTAAGACTCCTCCTATTCTACAAAATACAGGATTTGTGCATTGCTTTCACCCACACAAATACATGCAAAAAAAACTTGTTCACACTTCTATTTATAGCAGAGAATTTTTTTTTTCTTTCTGCACACGGGGCACGAATACAAGAGTCTCTTGAAGATGAAAACACTCCACACAAAATCGGGATGGACACAAATCAGTCAATAGTGGGCCTCATATTTGAACTACTGAACAACTTCTATTTGGCAGCAGAAAAACTCAGTCATCTGTCCATCCACCTTTTTACGAGAAAGACCGAGAAGTCTTTCAGAGCCAATAATGAACTTCAGCTCAGCAGACACTGGGATGTGATTTAACCCAGCAAACACCATCAAAACACAATAGTTTAATGCTAAGTGTCCATGAATCCTCATTACTTGACTTGGACAAGTGAGCATAAAATTACCTTTGTTTACTAGTTTCTCAGATGGTTTTCAGATAAAAATTCCTAAGACTATTTTATACTAATGAGGTGCACTTGGACCTTACCATAGCCAGCTTTTCTCCATAGTTTATAGGCACACACTTTTGCCCTTGTTCTGTAATATCTTGACGGAGATCTGCCTTGTTTCCGACCATCATAATTGGAATATTCTCATGAGTCGCATCCTGTAAGGAGTTGCATCCTGTTATTGCTAGAACATTCACAATACAAAGAAATGGCCAACATCATCATGTCATATCAATTTCCTTTCCACAAAGTCTTGTACACTAGTAGAAAAAAACTGACAAATTACAAAAGCTATGCTAAGAACTTTCTATAAACCACTCAAAACGTAAGCAGTCAGCTTAACTATCAGCCCGTAAACATGTGTTTCCATTCCCATAAGCCTTGTTTCCCAAAAAGGAATCTAATGTGTTAAGTTCATCTAATGGAATTGGTTACTGCATCTAAATGCTGTATGACAAAAGTACTAAGGGAAAAGTAGCCAACTCCTATACCATGACTAAAAGAAAATGTTTTCATAATGAACTAAGTAATTTGCTTGCCACTTTCCCTCCTATTAAGCATCCGCAGCAGAAGAGGAAAACCCCTTGCACTACATGCAAATTCATATTCAAATAAAAAACCAAGAAGCACAAGTAGAAAGAATTCCTGAAAATTTCACTGAAGCTATAGCTATTTTATATATCTAATATATTGGTTTAAAATACAAAGACTCCAAGGACTATTCAAGCCATCCAGAAGAAGGTATCTGAAATATGCTGTCACATTCATTTTAAAAGGAAGTGAATGGGAAGAGTGTCATTGACAACATCCTTTAACAGACAAAGATGTATCAGATTGAATTCTAACTGAGTATATCAGGATACATTTCGGACTTCTACGTAGCTTTTATTTCTATGACAGCCTCCAGTCTGGATAATTACAATTTACATCTAATATAATTTTATAAATTAAAAAAACCAATAATGTAGTGAAACATAGCTTCTAAGTTCTAACATATGTAAGGGTCTTACCTCAATCATATCCACCCATTCTCTCACATTAATAAAGCTTTTTTCACATGTTACATCATATAGCAGTAAGACACCATCTGCTCTTCTGAAGTATGATTTAGCAATACTTCGAAATCTTTCCGAAAAAAAGAAAGTATTTGCATAAGGCCACATTATCAAATAATAGTTCAGTTTAATATCAATAAGATATTAGGTTTTTTCCAACCTTAATGGTTCTATGATTCAATGAATGACCTATACATAACTTTCTAAATTGATAGCTCACTTTACTTCTTTGAAAAAGACAGAAATCCAATAAAATTATTTGAGGACTTCATGATCAATTACAGCCATCTTTGTCGTGAACTTTCAATCTACAATCTTTCAATATACAATCTACTCAACCAAGTATAGTAACTAGGTATTTAAAACAAGTATTAAAATATTCTTCACAAATTCATTACATGAGAAGAAGGCTGATTGGATTCCCACGTACATACAGCCAACACAAATCTTGGCCAATGAACATCTTAAACTGACTTCCACAGCACTAGATTAACCTCTTAAAAAGCCCTAAAAGCTGTTGGTAAATAAGTAATGGCTCTCAAGTAAAGATGTCATAGGATTTTGAGGAAACTTTACACAATATTTTGAAGAATCATGGATATAAACTCAGCAATATACAAAGATAATTTTAGCAAAATTCCAAAGTCTTTGGAAAGAAGTTTTTATATACTAAATACAATACAAATCGGGACCACGATTTTCATGGAAAGAATAGGAGATGGGGAGGAAGGGAAGGGAATCTCAAAGAAAAAGTCTGCTTAAAAATACAGGTGTAATAAGAACAAAGAAAGCTAAAGACTAAAAACAGAAGAAACCATATGCATCTGCTCCACCGTTTAGTATTGCCAAGGAGGGACACACAGATTTAGTTAATAGATCCTGCAGTGAACCTCAACTATTTCTCTTGATACCTCAAGCATCATCGAAGATAACGCATAAGCATTCCACCTGTCTTGAGGTCTCAGCAGAGAAAAATTGCATCTGTTTACAGATACTTACATATGGACCATACAATTAATGCTTTTTTTCCAGCTAGATGAAAAAAAGGCAAATGACTTTTACAAACAAAATAACTCAAGGTAAAGTGCAGGGTATATCACTAACCTCTCCTGCCCAGCTGTATCCCACAGCTGTAACACTGTAGGTTCTCCATCAACAATTAGTCTTTTCATTTGAAAATCCACACCTGAAAAGAATCATGTTTATAGTCTAAAATAACCCATCGATAATCTTAAAGAAACCACAAATAAAAGGTAGGGGCTACATATAACAGTTTATCCAAAATTCATATTTTTTAATAGGTTGTAAGATTTCAGTCACTCATGCCCATACTTCTGAATTGCAATAATCCCCTGAATGTATTTGCCTTTTCGGAGAAGAATTTATATAAATTGCAAGTCTGAACAATAAGCAAGAACTCTCGCTGCTTTATTTCGCTAAACAGGTTTATCAAAGAAGTGAAAACACACATAAAAAACTTGGTTTCAAATACCAAGGAAGAAAAAGATAAATTAGAACAAAAATCCTGACAAGAGGCAATAAAACGAACATAAAAGTATGATTTGATTGGAAGACAAAATTCAGTCTTTGGAATCCTTAAGACTTAAGTGTGTTAGCTGACAAGTACACTACTATACAGAAGTCAGTCAGAAATCATTCTAGCTGTACTTAAAGCAAAGCTTCAATAACACTTTGAAGAAATTGCAACAAAAAATGGTAGGAAAGACATGAAAGGATAGTACGAAATACTACGGAAAGAGTGAAGTGTTGAGAAAACAAGAAAGCAATGAAAAATGCAGAAAAGCTCATACACACACTGAAAGTTCCTACACAGACATTCCTTCTCTGGTGCTTTGTGTTATTCAGAAAGAGGCTTCATAAAGAAAAACTAAATTAGACCAGTACCCTATCTTGTTCTAGAAACAGCTGTTATTACTAAGCTTTAGTACTCAATTAGGTCTCACAGCCTGCATAAGAAACTCTCTGTGTATATCCCTAGCAAGGAATCACAAAGACAAGCTTTTCATCCTCTTCACTGCAAAATGACAATGAAGTTAACTTCAATATTTTAAGAAGAACACCAACTATACCTAGAGTTGCACTGGTATTGCCTTGAAATTCATTCTTGCAAAGTCTCATAAGAAAACTGGATTTTCCCACTGCTGCATCTCCAGCAAGAACAATCTTGTAAGCCTTCTCTGTACTGGGGTATTTTGGAGTGCATTCAGCTGCATCTGACTAAAAATAAAAAGAATCCCTCTGTAACAACTCATAAAAACCTACCCCTCCGTATCATTCTTTTCCATTTTTCCCCTGAAGAACTGGTTACCTGAGGGGTGAGAGCAGATATGTATTTCCTCGTTGAAGCAACTGAGCTGCTTCGACTCACTGGTCGTGAGGGCTTCCAGTCTAAAACTGCAGTGCTGTTAGCAGGACTGTATGCTTCTTCATCTCTGATCTCTGGAACCTGAAAGTATGAGTTAGTTCTCTGGTGAGAAAAGTATGTCTTTCTGGAAAGGCACAGCTAAGACTGAGTAAAACACTTTAAGAGTTTGGATTAAACAGAGATAAATGACCAGATACAGCTGCGCAAGTCTAATCAAAATACGGTGACAATTCTCTTCTCATAAATTTCTGTTTAGTATAATCTACATTTTGTCTTTTAATGTTTTTATGGTTTGGCATCCATTCTTTCAGTACTCTAACAGAGCAAACTAATTTCTATAAGAAAATTTCAGCTTATAACAAAGTCACAGTAAACAATTAGGACAATACTTAATTTCAAAGCTTATTTTGCAAATATTAAGAATTTCCCCAAAGACATTACTCTATATGCTATTAATACTCAAGCTAAATCAGGTAGAGCACAGCTGAAATCAACATTATTCATAGCAAAGTCTCCACAGAGATTAATGTCTACTAAATGAACAGGTTTTTAAAAAAAAAAAAACATATTACACTGTGCTTGATATTATTTTTACTTTGTAGTCCTCAGAAACTCTTTTGATGTTACCAGCAATAAAACAGACACAGTAATACCTCCTTAGATTTTTTTAATTCTCTAAGACTTTAGCCTGTAAATCGATGTGTGAACCAACAGTATTCTATCTCATATGTGCTTTTTTTCTCCACTGCCACAGCATAGTAAGAGGAAGTGAATAGAAACCTATTTTATTTCTATCGATTTTTTTATCATTAGAAAATGAGCTCCTTTCTGCATACAGTCTGACAAACTTCAAGAATCACATAAACTTAAAAAATAAAATTATTACCTGAAAACTTATCAAAAAATGTAAATTCAAAAAGAGAACTACTTATTTATTCTCAAAATATCTTCACTAATTAATTTAAATATGTATGACCCAAATATTTACTTTTAATTGGCCTGTGGGCAAAGATCCATTTTATTTTATAAACAGGAAGCTAATTTTGTCTCCAGTCAAAGGCTTTTCTCAGACAAGAAGTAAATCTGGCACTTACATCTGTATCAGAAGCATCACCACCAAAGCCTTCTTGCATACACTGTGACCTTTGAAAAATCCTTTGATGCCTATATTCCACTTCTGAATCATACTCATTTGAATCTCTCAGGGTAGACAAACCACTGTCAAAACAGCTCTCAGGTAAGCTGTCAACTTCACAGTTTATCCTTTGCATTGGGTCACAAAGGGCTAAAGAATCATAATCTTCATCGACACAAGAAGAATGAGACGACCTAATAAGAAAATATTGGAGGAGGAAAAATAAATTATTCCATATTATAAATCCCAATAATAAATGCTCTTCCCAACAAAATCTGAGCCCTTCTGGAATAGTCAATTCTTAGAAATGCTAATGTTATGTTTAGGACATATGTCAATCCCTATCTTGCCTTTACAAAGAATTTCTTTCTCAATCATATGTCTTGGGATGCTCAAATCAAATTATTTAATCTGTGTTACTGATGATCACTTTCCAAGTGTCAGTAATTATGACTATCTGTTAATTTTAAAAAGCCTATCTAAAAGACACTCAGAAAGTGATGTACTATGAAGACATGAGAAAAAGAAAAATACATATGATGTTTTAGTGAATTTTGGCCTACTCTAAGACATCAAACTTGACATACTGTATCTCATTTAAATGAATACATTTGTTTACAGAGGCATGCATGTGCATGCCAATAAGAAACAGCTATAAATGCAGAAGATGGAGTAGCCAAGTTCAGGAGATCAGTAATGGTGGAAGAATTCACTGAAGAATTTTCTTACAGTCTGATACACTATGCAAAACCTAAACTTTTACACAGAATTCCTCTCTTTTCCCTTTACCTTCCTTTAAAAGTCTTTTTTTTTTTCCTTCTGGATACTGTAATATATAAAAATATTTAATTAATGCAGCAATGACAGTATGGATTACAGAAAAAAAAGATTTTATTTATGCAAATAAAAACACAGAAAAAGGAAGGTTAATAGAGTGAACCCTAAGAAAACCAATATCATAAAAAAGGTTACAATGGCTACAATCATTATCATGCTCCTTCAGCAAGACAGGGACAGGCATCAACGAAAGTGAGGCAGTAAAGGTCGCCAAGTCATAGCAGAGCAGAGAGGGTCTGGCTTAGCCCTGTTGGGAATGGGTGTGATGCACAGACCTGCTAAACCAGACAAGGTCAGCATCAATCCTTGTAACAACAGCTGGCTCCCAGAGGGGCTCCCCTGTGATGGCACAACACAGGAGAGTACACTGGGAAAAATCACCAAATTATGAAGCTGTTACTGAGTCGAATTCTTCCCTGCACCTGGTCAAATGGGGGTGACAGTGGCATCATTTTCCTATGCAGTAACATTCAGAACCATCTAATTTACACCCCTTCAGGCTAATGAATAATCACATGTATGCATGTGATCTTTGCTCTGGGATATCAAAGCATACATGGTCTTTGTATTCATGCACCTACTAGCCTATATCAAATCACTGAATTACTGAGGAAGAGTGCATGCTATAACAAAGTTAAGCTTGTCAGGCATTCCCTGAAATAAAGTTCTTAAGCAGGCACTTCTCAACTGCACTGAACTATGAATTCAATGCTGGGAATTTCATATATGCTTAAAACAAGTTAGACCAAGATGAATCTTACAGACAAAAAAAAAAAAAATCATACATTTTAGAACAGATTGCTTGAATCATGTCAGTATACAAACCAATACCTCTTCATGCTGATCTGATGTCAGGAGACAAAGTACTGAAAACAAACAGGTTTTGGGACATTCACATCTCTTTCTGTCTTTTGATACTATCAAGTCACACATGTTATGAATAAACTTTATTCCTACCACATAACATATTCCTACCACACTTTCTTCTAAAGTGCCTTGTATTTCTCACTTCTGTGGAAATGCAAGGGTTGCACCATGTGGTATGTACTAATAAGTATTCAAAAAGAACAACATAACCAAGCCTCCAGAGAGGTTTTAGTTACTCCCTCAGAAAATTACTGAATGCAATATGCAGCTTAGAGTGGATGCCTCTAAAAATTTTCAGAGGGTCCAACATTAGGGAATTGGGTTTTTGCGCATTCAGAATCAGGAAAGCGCTTTTGACAAGCAAAACTTTATAGCCAGCAAACACATCTCACATGGAGACAACACAATAAGAAGGACACTGCTGAATGAATGGGGATATTGTAAGTGTGAAGTGAAGTCAATTTAATTACTATCCAAGATAATTTTCTTTCTGGCAGACTACTAAGACCTCTATTAGAGATCTCTCCACGGTTGGGAATACCACTAAAGAAAAAGAAGACAAAATAATCCATCCATTGATTAAGGACACACATTTTTGCTGATGGATCTGTTTATAAAAACAAGTGTGAAAGCATAACATGACTGATAGCACTCAGGGTTGCCTCCAGTACCCACTGTCTTCAGGGAGTCTCTGAAATGATGAGGAAGTTCTGCTCAGTGATCTTTATCTAGTAAGTAGAAAACTAAGTACCTCTGACTATCTAATTGCATTTAGATAACTTAGTGTTTTTGTACTCTTATCCCATAAATATCCAAGTGCATCCACTACTCTTGCATGTCAGTGTGAGATAAGGCGATTTGAAGAATCAGGCCCACATTTGTACTAATTATTATATGGGAAAAAAAGGCATACAAAACCAAAAATGTTTTATTTCTCAAGTACTGAGAAAGGCTAACAAAGGTCCTCAGAAGAATTTTACAGTTTCTTGGAGACAAAGAGGCTGAGACTCAAACTAGAATCAAAAGAGGCCAAGACCAGACAAGAGGCTGTCTGATGTCTCCACAAGTTTATGGCTTCTACTGAAGAGGGTTATTCTGAGCTTTCTGAAGTCATTGAGAAGATTCCTATTGACTTTAGTATATTTTGGATCATCTGCTAAGGTCACATATTTGTTCTAAATCAGACAGAACCATTGTCTGTTACTTAACACTAATCTGGTCTTCTAAGACAAGCCATTCTCAAATTAACAAAAGCAAGCCTGGCTTACCTGTCATATCGTGGGTTTAAAGGAGAATGTTCACCATTAAATTTAGAACTGCTTCTAGAAATGGTACTTCCTGGTGAGGTATTTGCCAACCGCTGCAACAGATACATAGTAAATGCACTATAACTTTGATGAACACAGAGGATTATATCTAGATTTGTTCAGAAAGAAAAGTGCGCATCATCAAAATTACAAATTGGATGTATTTAATATATGTTTATTTATATTTTTAAAATATATATACTTCATATATATATATATTACCTCATACTTCATATATGACTGAGAGTCAGAAGGCTTATTACCTATAGCATTTAGGCTTCACCTCTGCCTTTATACTGAACATACTAGACATGTTCAACTACAAAAGAAAACAGAATTTCCAAGAGGATGATTTCATTGACTACCTCAAGACTGACCTCAAGACTATGAAATGCTAAGCTTTGAAAAGTGATATTTAGACCATGGCATGCTGACTACTGAAAAAAATACTGAAAAAAAAGGGGAACTGTCACTAGCTGAGCTAGTTTCAGGAGAGCTACCTCCCAGTTCCTAAGAGAGATCGTGAAGGAAAGGTCTCAACTAATAGCATGTGACAAAAGTATTTTGTAAATTCTGCTGTGCCTCCATTTATTCACTGGAAACAGTGTCTTCTATGTAATATGCTCATTTATATTTCCACGCATGACAGTTGAAAATGGTATCCATTGTTGCATCTGTAGCTTGTATCAACAAAAAGCAACATGCTCTGGTAGCTTGTATCAACAAAAAGCACTCATGGTCACTGGTATGGAATACTGCAAACAGGCAGTGAACTGACCCCTATTTTCCTCCTTCCTCTCCAGTATTGTCTTTGTGGGCCCATTATTCTGATCCCATCCTTCCAAAAAAGCTATATGCTTTCCTCATGATGCCCAATTATTAGTTTTAAGAGCTTTAACAGGTTTCACAGGACAGCAAAATGACAGTGTAGAGTAGGTTTTTTCTTACCTTAAAGCCTTCCTTTCTCTAGTTTGGAGGATTTCAAGTGACATTTGCTACAAGAGACTCCAATGCAGTTCTAAGAGCCCAAAATGGTCTGACTAAGGTCTCTTATCAGTACTCCATGCCATTCATATTCACACACAACATAAATATATTCCCTCTAGCGCAGGAGAAACTGTTGATTTATTCACCTCATAAAGCATCACAGAATATTTTTTAAAATAGTAATTTTCCAAAGCACTTGGAAAGCAGCTGTGCTCTAACAAAACTTCCAGTACTAAACAAAGTGTAAGTAAAATCTAACAGAACTACACAGGAGTATTCCCACAGTGAGTCCACTGAAAAAACCTCTATTTTCTCAGTACCCAGTGAGGTACCAGTTTAATTGTGCTGTGCTGATTCTTTCACCTTTTATGACAATGTAACAAAATCATAAATACATACCAATGATCTGTTGTACTTGCTGAAACTGTTTTCAAGTGCACTTCTTAAACCATCGTTGCTGTCATGTAATTTTCTATTAGCTGATCTAACAAGGAAACACAGTTCAACTTGCAGAACTCAAGAAAACATGAAAAACTCTCCAAAAGAAAAATTTTCAAAATACTTCTAAAAAACCCCATTTCTTCTTTAGCTAACACCAAAGAGTTACATGAAACTGGAAACACACTGACAGATACTCAAAAAAATCACTGTGAATTTTAGGCTTCAGTGGCAGCCCAGGAAGCCCATTTTCACTGGTACAGCATGGTCTCTGGTCAGTGGAAATTAAGGTACTGGAGGAATGGTGATTAAAAAAAAACCCAAAAAAACAAAAAACAAAAGTGCCAATAAAAACCCAAACAACCCACACGATAAAACAACTAGTCCAGCCATTTCTGTACAAAATGACTACCCTTTAAATATTGCTGAGGTGATTCTGAAGACATATATCATTAATCTGCTTGAAAAAAAGAATTTTTTTTGGATAAGGATATTAAATAAAGATATAAAAAATCTATTCATTGTGACCCTTCTTGCGCACCTATTGCATAATACTGCACACTCTTGGTACTTTCCAGACAACAATAAGACAGGAAGTTACTGGAGAAGCAAAGCCAATAGAAAAAGGAGCGAGGCAATAATTTTTATTGGACAGACATGGACAGAGTCAAATCACATTCAGCTTAATAGAAAGAAATGAAAGTTAGTGGGGCTAAGAAAAGAAATGGAAAGAAAACAACTAGAGTGTTAGTGGGTCAGTACCACTGCAGAATTAATACCACAGTAACATTTATGACAGTTGAGAACAACACCTTTTATGATAATTTAGGCCATTTCATTATTTTAACTTGAAACTCTTCCCCAAATTTCAACCCAATCTTTTGCATACTTATCTCAAATATGGTGGGACAAAGTTTGATAATAAAAAACCTGAATTTCTACAAACTTACTGAAGTATTTCAATTTGTCTTTCCAGATTATCTCTGTCTTCAGTATACTCTCGAATAATTTCTAGATCCCTGGGAAAAAAAAAAAAAAAAAAACCAAACACCAAACTTAAATAAACTTATGCTTAACAGGATAGTCTTACATTTTCACCATATTGCCTTTGACTTCATTAATCTCTGCAATTATAACTCAACAAAGACTGTGAATGAAAATGAAAGTTGTACAAAATAACCATGGGAACTGTTTCCTTTTACCTTCAAATATAATTTGTATTATCTGATGATAACACCACCATGAAACTGCCCTTTATGCTCCTTTAAAAGAGTAACTAGAAGTAGCTTCCATTCATTTTAGAAAAACAAATGGTTAAGATAGACATGGAAGGCTTCCAAAACTAAAATTTATACAGGTCCTCATGTGAGTGCAAGCCATGAAGAGAAAAATAATCCTGATTCTGTACTGTTGTTTTATTCCTAATAAAGTCTCACTAAAATCAATGGATATTGTTGCAAGACAGAGAGTTTGCATCATAGCCAGAACTTGCTCTTTCAGAAACCTAACAAGATTTATGAGCAGCATTGATGACACGGTATCAAACATGTACCTACCCTTTAAGGCAAATTTAGAAAATAACAGTTGCTAACTGCATACATAATAATTACATCAGAGAATAGATTCTGGTTAACTTACCTCTCAGTGTTCAAAGACTGATCTGCATACTCGCTTTTCAAGGTATCCAATTCACTCTGCAGAAAAGCTATATTTGTCTGTGCTTCTAAGAGATCTTTCCTAAGTCTCTGATTTTCCTTCAAACAAGGAAGACATTAGATGTTAGCTGTCACAGTCACCTCCACAAAATGTTGATATATTATAATAGTAGAATAAAAACCATAGTTTTTAAAAAGAAAAGTAACACAAAAATGAGACACTATAAAATTTGGCATAGAGAGGGAAAGAAAATTAAAGAAGGCTAAATCAACAGAGAAGTCATTAAATTAACACGTGAGAACCTCTTAACTTTTTATTTTCCATTCAGTTACAAAAAAAATGGGACCACAGGATCTCAAGCCATTTCTAAATGTCCTATGCAGAATGTGTATATATTTAAACAGGTTCTTTTTCAATTTATAAGATCCACATACACTAATCCATAACTTCAAAGGTTTACTTTCTAGATGACCATTAGTAAATGTAAAAAAAAAAAAAAAAACCCCAACCAAAAATCAAAACCCAAATCTCCACAAGTATAACAATCTGTATTGCAGATACTAAAACTGAGGCTAAATTAATATGTTAATAATAATAACATTCTCTTACCAGCAACATATCATGTATCCTTTTTTTCAGTTCAACTACATCTTCCCTGTGATTGACAGACTTGGACTGCTCCTCCAGCTTGAGTATTAAAAAAATGCGCAATTAATTTATTTGATTGTTCTGATTTAAAAAAAAAACCTTATGAAAATCACAATAAATAATTGCTAAAAAGTTTTACTGTTACTAAAGTTTTTAAAACTTAAAGAGTTTTTCTGAATGTAGTAGCAGACAGCATTATTTCAAAAATCACTGGCTTTCTAGAAAATTGATATGCTTTTTTCACTCTTTAGGTATAAAATATTCATAACTAGTGACACAGAAGACTGCCGTTAAGATAGAAACAGAGAGAAACACTAACTTAAAAAAATATAAAAAATTATTACTACCTCAACTATGTAGTACTTGGACAAGAAGCTCTCATGTTTCTTGTAAAAAATTTCCATTTCTGAAAATGTTATTCTAAGTGCAATTAAATACAAAACCCAAAAAATATATCCACTTTGCTTGCCATAATTCTGATAAAACTTATAGCAAAAACCAAGGTGACAATTAAACCCAAATTATGAAATATTCCAAAACATCATTCCTATCTGAGATTTCATTTTGCTTTATTACTAGAAATCAAATTACTATCTCAGATTGCAGTTGAGTTCTAAAAGGCACTATACATAAAGTTGGGTACTAAAATTACAATATCTGTGTTGCAAATTCCATCTTTATTTATAAATTACAAACACTTAGTGGCAATATTTTGGACTATTTCTAATGGGCCAAACGTAAGACTAGGTAACTGCAATGCTAATAACGTGACAGACCTAGAAAATTGTTAAGCTACAGAACTTATGTAATAATTGCTGCTCCCTTTCCTAAGTATTTCAACAAATTACACAGCATGAATACAATAGCAGAGAATGTCAACACAACCTAAAAATTATCTGCAGTTGCCATTTACTCATACAAATTAAATCAGAAACCTACAATTATGATTATCCATCTTAAGGGAAGCATTTAATGAGGTCAAGATCTCTTAAAATACTTTAAAAAACTCACCAGACTTCAACTCACTTACCTTTTTAAGTTTTTTTATTGTCACCTGAAGATCCCCAACTTCAGTGTCATACTGGCGCTTCAGCTCATTTAGTGCTTCTTCAGCCTTTTGCTTCTCCTGCAATATTTTCAATCTCATTAGAAGCTGAGACAGGTTTCAAATGTTTATCAAAAAATCCATTCATTGGCTTGGAAAGCACATGCTTTTTGCTTAGACAAATGTATCTTTCTATTCTGTCCCTTTCTGAAGATCCATAGGTTCTGATTCTGTAATTGCAGTCCACTTCTAAAACACTCACAGAAATAAAATAATGGCATGAGTAACGATATGGGTCAATTCAGTGTTTTTCATTCATGATTCCTGCACTTAATATTCTCAATGTCACTCATTTTTTACTTCTTTCTTTTTAATTTTTTTTGCTTGCAAGTGTTAGAACATTAGAGGCCCATGTCAGTAAAAGCAGATGAAAGCATCTCTAGTTTTAGATAAATGGTACCATCCCAGGAACAGAGACAAGGGAGTGGTTTCACTGCTGTCTATTCAATACTACCCACATCACCAGGATGGTCTCAGCAGTTGGAAATGGAAGCAATGCCATCTTTTACCAGGGCATATAGCAGGGTGTGCGCCTGTGTTTAAGAGACTGCACCAAGTACTGCCTGCAAGGATGCAGTGTGCTATTGACTGGCGTGTTTCACTCACTCCAATCACTCCCAGGGACTCCAGTTTCGCAACACAAGAAGTCAGAATGCAGCAGTGAGAAGTGGAGCCAATAAGACAGGTTGAGTTTTCACATGGAAGATGCAGGCATAGATTTTGTTTAGAATTCAGAATTTCCTGTAGGTGACGCTGGCATTCACGTGTTAAAACAATAATCCAAGTAATCAATTTAAATTGGATTCCCCTACTGTTGCCAACTACACGGACTTGTAAGTATTGTTGGGTAACTATTTGCTTCCCTTGAAGAAACAAAATACAGGATAGGCTCATGCAGAAGCAGGTGTCCCGGTTTGAGATCACTCTGACAAACAATAGCCTTGATTACAGACATTAAGATTAATGGCTTAGTACATTCCCACAAAGTAAATAACTTAACATTTACACTCAGGGCGTTTTAGTAGGTGCGGTATGTGGAGTTAGGAGCTACAAGGAACACTGGAGAGTGAAAATTAAAAAAGCCTTGTGAAAAACAAGTTAACAGACCATCCCTCATACCTATAGCTAGACACAAACAGTGATTGAGAACACAGACTAGATGTAGATAATACACAGAAGATTCACTTCTGCATAATGCCAGTACATAATTGCAACCACACACATCCCAGTCATCTTTTTTAAGCAGTGAAAAACGGTATTTCAGTGATTTGTCACTTTTTGAGGACAGTAATTTTTCAGAGAAAACGTAATTGTTTTCTAAACATTAACAACTTAGCTTCTCTGGAAGTGAAAATTTATCTCTACTAAGAGCTGCATTATCTATCATTAGTTAAACACATCAAATCACACTTTTTTTTGGCAGGTGTGATATCTTTAAGATTTTTATGCCATTATATTTTGTTTCTAGGAACACAATAGCCTTTATGGTGTGGTAGAACTGTTTTCTCCTGTACAGGAAAAAAAGCTACTTGAACTAAATCTATCAGAATACCATTTACCTTCACATATCAATTAGTGTGAACAACTTAAAATCAGCAAGTTGTCAGACAGCAGTTTGTTACTTCTGCTTCTGCAAGTACTCTGGTAAAACAACCCATAGCAAATACATATAGATGTTCAGTATACCACGTGTCCAACCAAGCAATAATTATGCCCATACTATAAGTATTAATTAAAGCATTTCTTATGCCCTCATTAAAACACTTTCACAAACTGTTATGCTCATATAAAGTTTGGCCTATCTCAAATGAATGTAGTAACAATTCAAAATGAACCAGCGAGCTGGTCTTCCTCCTTTGAATTGTTCAGTCACATGTGGCTCTAATATATCTCTCCCTGGGTAAGAGAAGAGGATTTTTACTCCTTTTCATATAGACTGCAAGTGGGTTGAAACAACGAATAAAATTGAGCAGATCAAAACAGAATTTCCCATTAAGTTTGAGGGGCCCAGGCCCTCACACATTGCTATCACAGTTACCCCTCTCTTAAGTCTCTAAAATGTAGTTGCAGGAGAATGGAGGAAAGAAAGATCATTACACCAAGCAGACATACAAAGCAGGACCAAATAATCAAAGCATTAAATTATACATAAATTATTTTACTAGGAGAACTAGATTACATTCTTTAGTGCTGAAATATAATTTTCTCCAGTCTGTTTTCAATACTGGTCTCAGAAAGAAACTCTTCTTGGCCAGTATGTTCCCACAAAAGGGACAGACTTTTTTTTCTTGGTTTATTACACCTAAGCAGATACTCCTCTTTAGGAAAGCATTAAGATCATGCATTCTTTCATCTCATGCATAGCATTTTTTCATCCAGGCCCTGCCTAGAGCAGCTTTGAGTCAGTCCGTCAGGATCAAAACCACACGTGGCCATCAATCCTGCTTAAGATCACTGAGAGTTCAATAATTATGAAATGCTGTAAATATAAAATACTCACTTCTTTTTTAACTTTATGCTCTGCAGCCTGTATCCGTAGTTCCATCTCTTCCTCTAACTCACTGAGTTGAACTGCTGCTTTGTCCTGAGCCCTAAAATTTAGAAGAAAATATTCTCTTAGGAATTGCCCTCCGGCTTGAAAGAAACACAGTGTGAAACTATCTGCCCACCTCAACTGAAACAAATTAGACAGAAAGACAGGGAAACAGTTTAACATTGCCCAGACCTTGAAAAGGGTGTGGCTAGGAACCTAAATCCCAAATTATTTTGAAGACACTGGCAAATTAGATTTTAAATAACAGCTGCAAGCTGATGATTAGCATTAGATACATCTGCACTTTTAAAATTAATTTACAAAGATGAAAGGTGCCCGTCATTATCCTCTGAAGAGACTTCAAAAGCAACTTGCATCACCCACACATACATGATCTCTGTTCTGAGCTAATCTGCTTGGTTTTGGCAGTTATGATGTGAGACTGACAGTGCCAAGTAGTTAAAACAGGTAAATACAGTCCTTGAAGCTCATGAAGCAAAAATATGATTTCTAAAATTAAAGTATAGTGGACATATATGATAAAACTCAAAGTTGCAGCCAAGGAAGAGGAGTCAAAATGTTTTAAGGCATTTAACTAACAACAGAGCCTGCAAAAAATTTGGTCCAGAATTTATCAAAAGTATGAACAGGCAATCATTTGCAGGCTGCTATATATGCTTATGCACAAGGGTATGTACACAAACTAACTTCAGAACTCAGTTTACAGAAATACTTTGTATGGCATATTTTAGCATTAGCTCTCAATAGTTTAATCAATAAAAGCACGAGAAGAGGAATAAAAAAGAAACTGCAGAACTGAACTAGAAACAGAATTCACTATACCTTTTTACCGCTATGGCCAGAGTTTCCATCTCTGTGCTTTGAAGTTTGATCTCTTGGATGAAGTTCTTAATGACATGCTCATATGGCTGGATTAACCTTGGTTCTGCGATGTGTATGTTCTGATACAGAACACTGACCTGCTCTTGTCTGAAAAAGAGAGATATGCACATTTTAATGCACTTATTTGGAACAATGTTCTATTACAGGTTTGAGAAACTTACAACAAATTAAGATATCCCCCTCTTTACCTATTTTTAAAATTTGGCAAGCTAGATACAGGCTTTCAACACTCAGGACAGTATGTCTAAATTCTTTAAATTATGTTTACCATTTCCACTTCTCTAGTTTAATATAGCTACTGCAAAAAAAAACCAAAAAAAAACAAAAAAAAACCAAACCAAACCAAACCAAAAAAAAAAAAAACAAAACAAAACAAAAAAAACCTCCAAAAAAAAAAAACCAAAACTGCCTACTTCTTTTCATAGTGTAGTGAAGAGAATGCCACTGGAGTAGCCCACAACGTATATCAAGTTTCTTGATTGCTCTAATGTTAATCATAATCCGTGAAGAAACGTAAGATTTCAGGAGGTTGCACAAGAACTGAAAACAGGTATGAATGCCAACTACCTAAGTTAAAAGGTGAAGAAGAGACAGAGGGAGGTGGGCTGCAGGTAAAATAAGAATACAGCTCTTCAGTCTCACACAAATTATTCTGGTCTCCATCCAAATAAATCTCTCAGTATAAGAAGTGAATTCTGTATATTACTCTCATGTGAAAAATGACAGATATATCTCATAAAGAAGAAAGAAAATATTTCTGTTGGTATTTTAGTTGTTAAAAGCTCTCCTGAAATTCACAGTGAAAAGTTGCCTCAATGCAGGAATAGTATATTCTGATTTTTATTTAATCTGGACTAATTTACATAGATTGCATGCTTTTCTAATTGTTGGAGCAAAAAACTTTTACAAGACCAAAAAAAAATAATAGCATAAGAGCCAAACCTCTATTACAAAGTCTACTACACAAATACCACTGATTTCTGTTCATGCTACTGGTATGTCATGCAAATCTTTGTTTTACATGCTAGGTTCCAACTCCTGGATTACATTCTGCAACATAGCAGAAAATATTCTAGAACACAATTTAGCTGTCCTAAGGAAAACTGAATGTGATTGACATAGACTATATTCTAGAACATGAACACATACTCAACAACTTAAATACAATACTTAAACAACTCAACACAACTCAAAACTTAAAAACCAAATGGAAAAAAGGAACAGAGAAGATGAAGTCTAGAAAGGTGGAGAAAACAGGCCAGTAATTAAGAAATACACATTATCAGAAGCAGAAATACAGCCAGAAACAATGTTTTGCAAGTTCAAGTCTAACACCATATCTAACATTACAAATACATGCTCTCTTTTTGTTGCGAATGAAAGCTTCAACTCTGATTAACCAATCCTCCTTGTTAGACAGCTAGTTTTCCTATCTTTAGTGGAGCTAGTGCTACTTAATACATTCACCATACACATGATATAACAACTGTGCAATCCAACAAGTGTGTATTCTCTTCATTTTTTTCTCACTTGAAGCAATTCCACAGCTTTGATTATCAATGCTGCAGCACTCTGCTTCTTGTATGTGATTTCTCCACTGAATGTCTAACTTACTTTAATAAAACAGTACCACAAATGTTACTATAGCTCAAATTCCATTTTAAACAATTTAACAACTTCAGGACACTGTAAAATTTGCTTCCAGCTGAAATGTTGGCATTCATTTTGAGATAGAGAGACCTAAAACCAGCACAAAGAGATAAAGATTTACTGATGCCTGAGACATTTCTGTGGTTTTGTCTTGCAAAGGATCTCCTTTACAAAGGCTAATCCTGTATTACCTGTATTTAGTAAGTTAAATATCTTCCAATGTATGCACACAATTTCTTTTTCAAAATGTATTCTAAAGAGAGTAATGCTGAAGTTTACAAACAGTAGTGATAACAGATTTATCTGATCATCAGATGCTACAAACTCTGTATAAATAATGCAACATTAAAGAACTCCTCAAATGTATATTTATTCAATTAATGATTTGCATTTAAAAAACTGTTAAGGACACTTCCAGAATCCACCTGGAGGCCTGTAGTCAATGTCATTCTCTGGGATCAATCAATACTGGAACCAGTCTTGTTCAGCTTGTTTATCAATGACCCAGATGAAGGGATGGAATGTATCCTCAGCAAGTTTGCTGATGGCACTAAACTGAGGGAGTGGGGATCCACCTGAAGGCTCTGCTGCCGTTCTGTGGGACCTTGCTAGGCTGGAGCTGGGCAGAGAGAAGCTTAATGAGCTCCACAAGGGCAGGTGTAGGGTCCTGCACCTGGGCAGGAACAGCCCCAAGTGCCAGCACAGCCAGGGGCTGTTCCTACAGAGCAGCTCTGTGGAGAAGGACCTGGGATCCTGGTGGATCACAAGCCATCCATGAGCTGACAGTGCCCCTGTGGCCAGGAGAGCCAAGGGTTCCTGGGGTGCATCAGAAAGAGCATGGCCAGAAGGTCATGGAGGGAGTTGTGTCCCTACTCAGCCCTGGTGAGGCCACACCTGGAGTGCTGTGTCCAGTTCTGGGCTCCTCAGTAAAAGAGACACAAGGAGCTACTGGAGAGGGTCCAGCGGAGGGTCACAAAGATAATCTGGGATCTGGAGCATCTCTCTTATGAGGAGAGACTGCAGGAACTGAGCCTGTTTAGTCTGGAGAAGACTGAGAGGGGATCTCATTAACACATATAAATATCTGAAAGGTGGGTGCCAAGAGGATGGTGCCAGATTCTTTTCAGTGGTGTCCATCAACTGGACAAGGAGCAATGGCCCCAAACTAAAACAGAAGTTTCACCTCAATATGAGGAAAAGTCTCTTTGACATTGAGGCTGGCAGAGCACTGAAAGAGGCTGCCCAAAGATATTGTGAAGTCTTCCTCTCTGGAGACATTCAAAACTGGCCAGATTCCTGTCTAGCCTGCTCTTAGCTGACCCTGCTTTGGCAGGGGCATTGGACTGAAGATCTCCAAAGGCTCCTTCCAACCATAACTACTCTGTAATTCTTTTCAAAGTATATGCAAACCTGAGTAAGTTAGAGCATGGTGATAATAACACCAGGTTGTGGGTCCAATACCTGTATGGGCCATTCACTTAAGAGCTGGCCTTCATGATCCTTGTTGGTCGGTCTCTTCCAACTCAGAATATTCTGTGATCTGGAAATACATATGCCTGAATTTAAGCTAGAAATCAGTAGGCCTGTAATGCCGATCCTCTGCCACACAGCTAAGTCTGCTCTAAGATGCAGTAGTCAGAAACCCAAAGTAGTTACTGTGAGGTTTTATTCTCCCTCTGGGATGAAAAAAATGTTTAGCCCAATGACCAGCTACCACACAGTTGGATTCAAAATATTTCAGTAACACCGTTTCAGGAAGCAGCACTTAGGCTCAAGAAGTCTTCATATCCAATACAACCACAACCATGCAAGAGTCCGGAAAGGGCCTGGAAAGATCACAGCTGGTCACCGAAACTCTCAATGATACTTACATGAGCGCTTCTACAGCACCAATACAGGATATCTCAATTAAAAAGTAGACTCACAACTACTACATCAATTAAAAAAAAATCACAAAAAACCACCAAACACGTTAACAAAACAGATGAGAAATCAAAGTCATGCAACAAAATTAGCAGGATTAGTTAATCACCTATGATTTCAGGAAGATGTAATACACTTTCATGAACTGCAAAGATTGTCAGTAATTTAGTCATTCCAAGTATCCATGGATCCATGGTAAAGACAGCAGCAATTATATGGACTCTGTATCAACACGCAGTAAGTATTTGAAGATTATTTGTTCCAAATTTTTCTATTTTTAATCGTTCCTCTTCTTTCACATGATTTGGTGAATATCAGTGACACTGCTGCAGCAGCAGGGCAGATTAGCTGCAATGAATATTGCCCAATTTTTTTGCTGCCACTTCTTCTTGAATACACGCTATTCCCGCAAATTCATTAGTTATTCAAAATTAATTATCAAAGAAGATTTTACAAATGTATTTCACCAAGCTGACTTGAACTCTAAACAGTCTGTCCTTTTGCTAGACAAAATGTTTCAGCAAAACTAATCTCAAATGCTTGGACTGGCTCTTTAAAACTTGTTTTCCTTGAAATCCTAAATTAATTTTTCAGTGTATTTAGCTGCACACCTGTAAGTTCCACACTAACAGTTAGTGTGGAACTTAAATGTATTCACAAATAGTAATGCACAGAAAGAGCATTTTCTAATATATGGCATGAAAATTTGTAACTTTGTTCACCTGGCACTATGGTTATACTGGCACTATGGTTATACTGCATTTATTTCTGTTGCTTCTGCAAAGTGCAGACACTAAACACTAGTAATCCACAAAAAGTATAGCATTGTGGCCAAGGACTACTCTGGCTTTACCTTACCTCATCTCAAAGTATGGTTTATAGCATAAATCATCTGTAAAATTAGTACTTAGTAAGAGTAATTAGTCAATATTTGCACAGCTTCACATGAGTTAACTTAAGCAAAGTTACAGTATTCACATGGTTTCAGAGAGTTCCTGTGAAAACTGCATAAAGAAAATAAAACTGCTCTGATTATAACACAATTTCTAATATGATAGATTTAATATACCATGGTTGAATAGAAGAGGAGCAGAAGGGAGGCAGGGGGACAACTCACACCAAAAAACCCCCACAACACTAATTCTGGCTACATCAGATATTTAGATTATATTGTGTTATAATTTCCTTTAATCCACACAACTATTTTAATCCTTATCAATTCATAGTATTATTCCTGGTTTGCTGATTATACAGTCACCATTTGCCTCATAATCCACACTCTGTTCAGAGTTCAGAGAAAGATGATAGAATTTTTCAACTAATAACAACCCCAGAGTTGCTCAGTATCTTACATGTGTGGTCACCAGAAAGAATACGCTGCTTTACACAGGCCACCCAGTCTGACCCTAAGGGCAGTACTAGCTTTTAGAACACTATTTTAATGATCGCTTTCTAGTGTACATCAGCTGGTTAAATTGCTCTGATCACTTGTAGAAGCTCTGTTCTGGTATGGACATGAAGAGATGAAGCATAAGGTGGTCTGAGCTGGGAAGGTCTGAGCTGGGTGGTCAGAACAAAACAAAGCTCAAGCATTATGTATCTGATACCTGTCCTTACACTGGAGACAACAGCCTATGTGTTCCCCAAGAGATCAACAGGTACTTTTTTCTGAAAAGCAGACACATTGCATATGCCACTGTACCAGCCAGCAGAAAAGAACAACCAAATCTAATCCAGATTAGAAAGGATCTAACTTTGTCACAGCTGAGTGCCTAACACTTTAGATTGAGTGCCTGAAGGAAAAATACACTACACAGAACTTTAACATGGTGTAAAATTCAAAATATTTGTGCACTTGAAGCACAATGGGTGTTTTAATACTACCATTTCTTTTTCTGTCCCTTCAGAAACAGGCTGCATTAAAAGAAGATGATCAAATCAGTAACCCCCAGATGAGACAGCCCAGCCAAGGTCTGATTCCCAGAGGAAAGATTTTTAATGTTTCCAAAGCATGAATGCTGTTCCCTTAGAGGTGTGGTTTACAGCCAGTGGAGCAGTAGTGGAAAAGTCTGTGGGACAGGCAGGGAAAG
The DNA here is from genome assembly GCF_027579445.1 of Ammospiza nelsoni. NCBI lineage: Eukaryota > Metazoa > Chordata > Aves > Passeriformes > Passerellidae > Ammospiza > Ammospiza nelsoni. The sequence goes on along the minus strand of NC_080669.1, from coordinate 33,085,102 downwards.
ATTAAGTCCGGGGAAAAGGAGAACACCTCAAAGACATTATGGCAAATGATCACATGATGATACCAGGAAAATAATCCAGGAAAATGAATGCTACAGTGCTTAAGTTTGTTGGCACAGATGCTGTTTTGATTAAAGCAAAAATCAGAAGAGCAGTAAAATTTAAAGTAGCTCAGAAAGTCTAGCTCACAGAAAGGCATTCATCACATTTCCAGCAGAGCACATCTCTCAAACTCCGGTCATGATATGTATTAAAAGACAACACAACATTCCCACAGAACAGATCCCCTCTCCAGCATGGTGGTGAATAAAAAGGACACAGCATTTGGCTTGCCCCAGGATTTGCCTTTATCCCCTCTCCAGGGAACACACTTCAGCTTCCAAGGAAACCTCTCCAGTTCTGACATCACGGTTGATCATCTCATGGAAGTAAACACAAATTTCTGACAAAAGTTAATACTGTGCTCTATACTGACTTTGGCAAAAATCCATCCTAATTTATGACACCAAGAGCAAGACAGGTTTTGGATAGGTTTTTTATGCAGCAGAGCTTCTCTGCTGTAGTACAGCAGTATATCCCATGAGCATCGCCTGTTTTCACAGTTTAAGTAGCTCACATTAAGAACAGCATGCTTTTCTCATTTTATCACATCCCCCAGATCCACATTTTCTATACAGCCCCAGATGACACGACTGGGGGCACACTGTTATTATAATCACATTAAGAGACTTTGGAATTGTATGAGGCATAAAATCTCACAATCAGGCAGCACTGAAATCTGAGTCTGATGAATAGTCAGCTTGGCTGAAAGTACAAGGCACATAAATAAAACAAAGACTAAAAAGCAAAGCAATGGAGTATGAGGCCTCTCAGTGGCAGCAGATTTAACTCAAAACAGGGATACAAACTTTCTGCTTCAGATTAATCCACCCATTCATGCTCTAATTAATTTAGTTCATTTTCCAATAAGATTATCCAATTTGCCAAATATTGCACAAAAGTTGCCTGGTAGGGCTTAATCTTTTTGACAGTCCCAAGCCTTTGTTCTTCATGACTGAAGTCTTTGACACTGAAATTTAAAAATCTGTTTTCCAGGAAGTTTTTTGCCTGTTATTTATAGAGAGAGAAATGCCACAGCATTCGTAAATACCGGATTTTTCTTGCAGCATCAGAGGATGTTAGATTGTTCCTTGCTCAAGCTGAGGAATGGAAAAGGATTGCCATTAGGGAGACATTCCCACACACTTAAAGGAAACATCTGTCTATCAGGAGCATAGAGGGAATCTTTTAGTCTTGCCACTGAAATTCAAACTGAGACTGGCCACATGAAAGAATGCAACAGTCCAGTAACACCATCAAGGGCTAAACATTTCCAGTGCAGCAGAGCACTGAAGCACTCACTGTCTGGAGCACCAAAAAGGTACGTTTATTTTTCGTCCGCTCCCGTACCATTGCAAATACTTCCTAGAAGAATAAACTAATGAGCATGGCTGACTTCTCAATAAAACAGATCTCCAACTGGCAATTCACTATAAATACATATAAACTAAAGGCACTGCATGATTCTGTGTTTAATTAGTCACTATTCCTGATTAAATGTAGCAATGCAGAAGGGTAGCTGCATTTTAAATGAAATTAAAAATTAAAAACAAACAAATCAAAACAGTAACAAGAAGAAAAAGAAAACAACAAACAACCCTCTGTAAAATTCTAAAATTCCACTAAAGTCTGACTTCACATATTGGGTTATCAGCCTGCAAAGACCTTCCACCATTTTTTCCCTAGAGGCAAACTGCCCACCAAGCACAAGTAAAGACTAAGGCAAACAATACTTTGACTCACAGTAACCACCAAACCAAGAAATCTAACTTAATTTAGTCCAAAAAATCTGTTCAAGTGAGGAGGAAAGGAGCAAGGCTGTAAAGAGACTCTTTAATGTGACTCTGCCTGTTTAACTGCAAACAATAAAACGACAGCTTCAGCACAGACTTGAATATTTTGAAGTATAATCTTAAAGGACTGTGCAACTGATACACCAAACAGCAGACGTATGATCCATCCCGTAATAAAATTACCTTTTGCAAAGAAGTAATTAAATTCAAAATATGCTTATTTTAATGTATGCTTATTTTAATATCTGGCAGTAAACAATTCTGCATTAAATGCCTGATACTACACTGAGGACTGGGGCGAGGTACAGACCTGTTACTGGGTTTCACACCTCGTTATGGAGGGTATTTATGCCTTCTAAAAGTTCAGTCACAGAAACTGAACTTCCGGTTTCTAAAACAATGGAGACAGAACCATGTGCATCGTGGACATTTTCCCTTTGATTTCCATGGGTTCCATGATTTCCACTCAAGCTGAGGAGGGACAGAGACTACAGATGTTTAAGGTGTCATCTTCTCCTGACTTCAACCCTTACCTCACTACTTCCATTTGCTATGCCTTGTTTCTCTCTATAAACCCCTACAGCATCAAAGCACATGTGCCAATGTCTTGCTGGCCACAGTCTTGTGCCATAGCCTGTGGCCACAAGGCAGAGCATTCTGAGGAACTGAACCCCAAACGGATCAAGATAAAAACTACACAACTGAGATTAAAAAACATGGACTCCCAACTGCACTCATCTGGCTTTGAGGAGTTTCTCCTTTGTAATTACTTTTCTCACAGATGTCAATGCCACAACAAATCTATGAAGAGCAATAAATCCCAGCATAAGAACACCAACTCTTTTATAGCACTAAAGATTCAGGTGTGTTCCAAGCCTGTTCTAGTTTTCAAAGTACTGCCTTTTCCTGAATAAAAACTTGAAGTGACAAACAACTAAAACAAATTAAATCATTTAAACAAAAAGATAAATATCTTTTTTGAAGTCCAGCTTGTACTTTGCTTGATTTTGTTATATTCTTCTACTGAAATTCTCAAAGAATTTCAATTTATTTATTACTTATGTAAGTGGTCCTAATGATTTTAGTGGGACTACTCACATGGGAAAAAACCTAACGTACATTTCAACAAAAAAAGACATGGACTACAAATGGAAAAAAGTTGAGCTGTAGAACACACCTGCTTCTAGCACTTCAGGATGAGAGAGAAAAAAAAACAAAGGGCACATTGTTTTTCAGTTGACACTGACACGTATTTAATAAATATAGCCAACTGTGAAGGACGTTCATATCTGAATCTGAATAAGAAACATTTACATCAAATTACTGCCTACCTGATAGTATTTAACCATCAAAACTGAGTTTTCAGTTTTTATGTAAAAGAACCATAACACAAATTACATCATGATGAATTTAGCAAAACTACCAGATGTGTCTGCATAGTGGAGCCAATTAAAGCTGTTCCCCTTTCTATTATCCTTTTAGACACAGACTATACTGAAACTGCTGCTGCAAACAGCAACCAAGATACTGAAACGGAACTATTACCAAGAGGAGACAGATGCTTTCACAAGTTACCACTGTTCATGAGTCAGATTTCTCTCCAGCTCCTATTGAGTTTCTGAGTTCAGGTTATTAACTGTGTCTGCAAGCTTTCAAACAGTCTTTTGTTCTTTAGAAAGCAAGTGTCTAACAAGGAAAGCACCATGAACAAATTACAACCTGTACAAAAATACTGATCTGTCTGAAATGGGGCAGTCCAATAAGACTAAAGTGTATTAGTCCACAAAGAAAAGAAAATTTACTCTGGATTTACACATGACTAGTAGGTTAACTGAAAAATTTTCTGAAAAAAATTTTCGCCTCATAATCCAAAATATTTTTAATGTGGCTGGAACCAAATTGGTATAGGTAGGAATTTAAAGAGCACTATATAGAAAAAAACATGGAGCTATCTATATTCAAGTGCACAACTTTTTTTAAACTCTCTTGACTAGCCGCCAAGTCCTGAAACTCAGATTACTTGTTTTCCATCATAAATTACAACGTTAAAATGAAGCAGAACCACTCTGTACTTTCTATAGCCAACATTTTCAAATTCATTTTGAACACCTTAGCTTTCAGGCAGATTCCTGAGAGTCACCAAAATGTGTCTCTGTACACTAGAACCAGGCGCGTACTGACAGACCCGCGGTAAATGGGCTTCCTCTCCAACAAAGCTACCATCAGTTGTCTTCATTTCACTGAGACCGGGGAAAAAGACTCTCACAAACTTCAGGGAGCTCATCACAGAGAGGGCAATATTTACCAACACCGTTAACGTGGAGGCAACGATGTTGCTGGTCAGGCTTTACCAGGAAAAGACTGACTGGGCTGGAAGCAAAATGCTGGGGGCCGGTCGGGGAACAACACGAGGAGAAAGTTCTTGCGGAGCCGGCAGAACTTTACATCTCGCGCGTTCTAGCAGCCAGACTTTCCCACGTGGGTCGCTGGCATAACAGAGCAGAGGGAGCCAGGAGCGGCTGCAGGCTGGAAGAACACCGCTGGAAACGACCGCAGCCGGGAGGCAGGTGTGCGGAGGGCTCTCTGCACCTGCAGCCACGGGGGCGAGGGGTCAGCCTACTCGGCCGCTCCCCGGCTGGGATTGCATCAGCGCCGGCGGCGGCTCCGCCAGGTGAGCCGCTCCCGCCCCGCAGGACGGCGGGGCCAGCTCGGCAGCGGCGGGGCCGGGGTGCCCACGGCCCAGCTCGCCGACCCCGCGGCCCGGGCCTGCTCCCTCTACCGGGGTCGACGTGGGACGGGGCGGGCGGGTCCGGACCTTACCTGGGGATGTACCTCGCCTCGTCCCCGAGCCGCACCTCGAAGTCCTTCCAGGGTTGTTCCAGCCCCGCGGCGACCCAAACCGCTGACGCCTCTTCCTCCTCCATGTCCTCGCCCCCCGGCTCGCTGCCGGCGGGCTGCGGCCGCGTGGCGCCGCGGAAGCCACGGGCGAACTCCGGGAAGGTGATGGCCCCGTCGCGGTCGCTGTCGAGGCGCTGGAAGATGGCCTCGGCCTCGGCCGGCTGCACCCGCAGCTCGGCGCAGAGAGCAGCGAAGTCCTCCCGCTCGATGCGGCCCGAGCCGCTGGCGTCGCACGCCAGGAAGAGGGCGCGCAGGCGGGACAGCTCGTCCCCGGCCGCCTCGGGATCCATCGGCCAGCGCCGGGGGCGCGGAGACTCGACCGCGGACGGAACGCGATGGGATGGCGTGGGCCGCTGCCCTACCTGCGGCTCGGCGGGGCGGGCCGGGTCCCGCTCCGCCCCAGCGCCCCGGGGGGCCGGGCACGGCCGGGAGGCGGAACGCCGGTGGCGGCTCTGGCCGGGGCAGATCCCGGGCCGGGCTGCGGACCCCCCCGGGACAGCAGGGCGCGCTCCTCACGGAGTGTAGGGGCGTGGGGCTCCCCGCGGACCCAGCATGTTACGAACGGCACAGGTAACTACAGACAGCAACGCAGGGTAAAAAAACATGTCTCACCCCCCTGCAGCACTCAAACGTAAGTCCCGACACTGGGCGGTCACCGTATAAGGTGTTAAACCTAACTGCCGTTTTCCAACATAATAAAAATACTCTTCACGTTCACGGAAGACCCAGAAGCCACATGATAACACAAAGTTTGAACAGATAAGTTCTGTCTGGCACGAATAGTCTTGGAGTTATACCTTGTGGGTATGTGCTCACAGATGTCTCCCCAGCGGTGATTTAGCAATGTGGACTGTTAAAATCCCATCTTAAAGTGAAAATGCAAAAGATTTATTCAAATCAATAAACCAGAGGAGACAGCTTTTCTGTGCTTTGTGAAGAACTAGTCTCTTTCTTGACAGAAGTCAAGATGTTTTCCTTGTTGAAGTCAAATTCAAGACTCAGATTCCATTTGAATCTAAAGGATATTTTAAAATTATTATTTATTTCCCTGCCCTTATTCTTGTTAATGCCTATCTGCAAATGTAAATTGTGTTGTACCACAGTTGTGATAAACAGACTACAAATCTAACGGTCAAAGCAGCATTTCCTTATTGACCAAAACAGCCTAATAATGTGATCTAGCAAAGCACAAATAGTCCATCTTACCTCTCCTCAGAATAAAGTACATACCGTAAATGGGAACTATCAAGTTCCTTTGCCTAAGACGTAGAATGCCCTCAAGTGGATTTTTTTTTTTTTTTTTTTTTGCAGCTTTTGATTATTAATCCTTCAGGATTAGGCAGACAGCCAACACTCTTTCTCCAGAGAGTAAAGAGTTTTGTAAAATGTTCCCCACACTTTAGGGAAATGTATCTGTTAAGCAATTTGAAATGTAAATTTTAGCTTTAAAATATAAGATAGCAGAAAGACTTAAATTTGTGATTTTACACATTTTATTACATTTCCACCACACAATTGCAAAACTACTAATAATAGTAAAGTGGCTCATCATCAGTTTCTTAGTGTTTTAGTAAAACAGAATTAATTTAACAAAAGTATTCTTCCTGTTCTATGGTCTTTTATTTATCCACCAATTTTTTATTACTAAAGTGTATCATGGAGCCTTTAAGGGGTTGTTCAGCCATCAAAAGAGAGAAACTTGTCTTGTATGTACAACCCAGCTCTCTTTATAGGAGCTGGGACATTTGGCTTTCAGAGCAGACAAGTTCATGAGGTGAACTGGAGCAGCCTCATCCAGGTCTGAGTGTGTCTGACTAGCCAGACAGGGTGTTCCCATTCCCGCTCAAATCAATGTGCTCACATTATTTGCTTTATTTATGGCTTATTTGCTTTATTTTTTCTCTTTTTCTTTTTTTTTTCTTTTTTTTTTTTTTTTTTTTTTTTTTTTGTGGCTGCAGAGTTATGAGTTGACATTTGTCAGCTATCCTACCCAGTCTTTCACGTACTCTTGTGTGTATCTTTACTAATAGTCACTACCTTGGGCTGCTAAGCATAGGGCATAGACTTTGGACATGCCCTGTTGGCTTTTTTTTCTTGTCTTTTTTTCTGTTAGAGCAGTTTTGTCACACAAATCTCAGGCACTGGCATGAAGCACAGTGTATCATTTAGCACTGCCATGGCATAGGTATATTCTGCAAAACAGATCATGCTTGCAATGGTGCACGATACTACACAGCCCATACTTGCTTGGCAGGACATGGGTTAGTTGAATAGTTCTGACACATCCACACAAAGACAATAAATGGTTTATTTGTTAAGACCAAAGAATGGTCTTAATGGACCAAAGAGTGGTGAGACCAGGATTACCAGCAGGCAATGGCATGCTTTCTTCTGAGATCGTGTCCCTGTTCTTAGAATGACCTGCTCTTTAAATCCAGCTCTATCCAGCAAATACAAGGCACTGTTTATGTGGCATAGTAGTCTTAAATTCATAAGAGAAGTTTTTAATTCATGCATAAGATACTGAAGATACAGGTATACCATGCCTTCAATTTTCAGTCTATCATCTGTTTTGCTTCACTGTGCCATGAAACTCACAAGCTAGCCCAAGCATCTATTTGGCTGAAGAGGCAGAAGAGAAAATTAAATCATTCTTAGGAACTTTAGAGAGACCTAAGGCAACAGATGAACAAGAAAGGATTGTGTCACTACTAAAGTGTCCTGTTTTACTGAGTGGGAAAAGTGGATTTTGACGCTGTTGTAGAGACAGAGGTTAAATGTTACAGATTGGAAGAGACAGGTAAGTCAGAAAAGAAAGGCTGGCAACACATGACATCAAGACCTATTGTCCCAGGAAGCAAAGAAGCAGAGGAGCTGAGGGATAAGCTACAGAATGTGGAAATGCTATTTGAATGCATGTGGTCTCTGAAGGTAGCTATGCAGTAAAAAAGCTAGAGTACTCTGTTCCAGTCAGATTCAATGCCTGAAATAACAGCCCTCTTCCCATCCCTCTCTCTGTGTTGTCTTAGGAACCTTACATACATATTAAAGGAAGATTTTTAACTTGGAACATCCAGCATTTAAAAGTTAGGAAATAGAACATAAATTGGAACAATTATTCACTGATTTACTTTTCATCATTATTGTTTGTGGACTTGGGCATTATCTACCATGTCATCCATACTATTCTAATCTGCCGAGGACAGAATGTATATTCTGGATAGTTTCTGCACATTTTAACTGAATTTCCCAACGTTGGGGTTGGCTAAGAAAGAAAATTTATCCCTTTGTGGTTGCAATTACTCTCTTATTCACCTTTTTCTGTTTTACATTAAGACAATTTACGCAGCTGAGCATAAATTGTGCAACCTACTTGGAAAGCACATGACATGAAGAGAGCATAAATAAAATAGAATCAACCAGTGATATTGAAAACAGTTCATATCATACACAGGTATCACAACTGAAAACTAATTTATATAAACCTACTCCAATTTCTTCCCTCCCGCAGCACAAACTTTACCATCTCTACAAATCACTATAGATCTCAAAGCATCACAATTCCAGTATGGCACTCCATCTGTACCTTTGGTAACTACTTGGCCAGGACCTCTTCATCACCCCTGCCATCAGGAAGGGAAGCACAGTGTGCACAGGCATATGAAGGACAAGCAGAGGAGGGTGACGATGTGCAGAGCAGAGTCTGGGAGTTCTCAATGAGATGGGCTGTGGTAGTGGTTCTTCCTAATGGTTTCCATTTTCTGCCGTTCTCTTACTGCCAAAGTGTCTTCCTTTGCACTCTTTGTTACTTAGATGGCATTTTCTTTGCTTTGATGGCATTAAACTTACTGTTTACCTGGTTCTGTCCTGGCGTGCACTTTGTGTGAAACACATAGGATAGGTGCACATATTAAATGCCAAGTCTGGACAGATCATAGAACATTTCTGCATGCTCTCATTCCCTGCTGCATAATTTTAATACTACTGAATATGATTCACCCTCAAAAGGCATAATCTATGTCTTTAAAAACTTAGTCCAGGAAATTAAAAAATAATATTTTGAGAGAACATAATTTTGTGCTTTGACTTTGTGATAAAATGATACAAAAAGTGACAATAAAAGTTCTTTGTCTAAGAAGAGGTACATTTAAAAGCCAAAAATGTTTCTCAGGATATACAGATTTTTTTATTCTCCTAAACATTTAGCAGTTCAGACAATGAAGTTTTAAAAGACTCTATGGTATTATAACACTTTAACAAACTTCAGATGATGACTCCAGATCATGAAGTATAAACCTTTCAGGTGAAGTATCTTCAGCCTGAAAAAGACAAAAGTGACCCTTGATAGTTAAATATCAAAGTACCCAAGGTGCTTTTGCAGAAATTATTAACTATTGGCAGTCTTTTTAAAAGCTTGTCTGCATGATCAACTGAATAGCCAGGGAGATGCTGAAATGACTGATAATGACTGCTGGGCCTAGTTTGGACATATTAGCTATCACTCTCATGCTGGTCTAATGTTCTCCAGCCCCCAAAAAATAACTTTAGAAGACATGTTCTAAAGACATGTTATTATATTGCCAATTCTCAAAATCTGTAGTGTTTTTGAATAACATAAGCAGCTAGCAATACGATTACTTATGAATCGTATGGTTACTTACAAAATACTTACAAATTTCATTTTGTTTATGGGAAGCCTTCCTTGATTTGGGTAGTCTATATAGTTTATTTTCAATTCTAATAGTCAAAACCAAATCACATCTACTGATTAAGCTTCTTTGTTCTTAAAGAAATGGACATCTCAAAATGCAATTCCCCATGTGCAAATCCAGTTAACAATGAGCACTGCTGAAAACAGAGGATGTAAGTGTCCTTTTGAAGGGAGAGATAAACAGTTTTAGGTCAAACAGACATGCCTCCTTCCAGTTAGGATTAGCTTTGACCTTTTTCTGCAAAATGATGCCAGAGCTCCTTCAAAAACACAGCAAGGTCCAGGTTTCCCTTGCGAACACAATCGTCACTGTTTCACCCTCTACCTATCTCCCTTTCTTGCTCAATGTTTTGGAACATTTCCCCAGAAGCAGAAGATTCAAGTTTAAATCACTGCCTTGCCTGAAGGAAATTAGGGTCAGCTTTCTTTTTCCTCATGCAAGTGTCCTAACCACAAAGATACTGGAGACAGTGATGGAATTGAGAAGCACCCAGCTGCTCAAAGCCACTGTGCCAAGCATCTGTGTTTTACAGTTCATTATAACTAGACAAAAATAGGCTTTGGTGAAAATGCTAGATGACAATTTTCCATATGCCAGTTGATCTCTAATCCATCTTTTATTTCTCTCTGTCTGGTCAAAAAAATCTTACATTATTTTCACAGATTCTGACTAAATGGTATCCATTCAATCACTTGAGCAGCTGTAAGACAGTCTGAAAGATATTTGCTTAACTAGAGCAAGAAATACTTAAATCTGTTCAGACAGAGAGGAAGACTGAATTCACTTCCAATCTTGTGTGTAATGCTCTTACCTTCAGGTTCCTCCTTAAAGAAGACACACATATTCAGCAATTCTTCCTACTTTATCCTAGCAAAAGTGTCTGCCACTGTTTCACATCAATTCTGCTATTCATGTTAGGCAAACTCTGTGTACCATTGACAGGGCAGGCCTTAAAAGAATGAGGGAAGAATGTCTTACCTGTGGATCCCAAGAGGGATGTTTGCTTTTGAGCAGCTCAGTGCCCATAGGGCCATTGGACATTCCTACATTTTGAGCCTTCTGGGCAATATTCCTGGGGAAAACATCACTGGTCAATGCCCCATTGACAACAATTTTGGATGGGGACAAGGTTTAACCCGAGCCAGCAGCCAATCCCCACACAGCCACTCACTCACTCCTCCACCAGCATGACCAGGGACAGATTGGAAACATAAAAGTGAGAAAACTCATGGGTAGAGATAAAGACAGTTTAAGAGGTAAAGCAAAAGCCACACACACAAGCAAAGCAAAACAAGGAATTCATTCACTGCTTCCCAAGGGCAGGCAGGTGTTCAGCCACCTCCAGGAGAGCAGAGCGCCATTACACATAAAGTGACCTAGAAATATAAACGCCATCACTCCAAACACCACTTCTTCCTTTATATACTGAGCATGATGTCATATGGTCTGGAACATCCCTTTGGCCAGTTGGGGTCACCTGTCCTGGCTGTTTGCCCTCACAAACTCCTAGACACCCCTGAAGACCTCACCAGTGGGGCCATACGAAAAAGCAGAGAAAGCCTTCACTCTGTGTAAGCTCTGCTCAGCTTTAACAATTTCTATGTTATTAACCCTGTTTTCAGCACAAATGGAAAACACACCTCTGTGCTAGCCATGTGAAGAAAATTAACATTCCCTAGCCAAAACCCGATGGTGTCTGTCAGTCCCCTTAACTGCAACTAATGATTCTGTAAGTGCCTGTTCCCAGACAAAGACACTGAAACTCACCTACCTATGCTGTTCTATTGTCTAGAACAACCTCTGGCATTGGTTACAGCACAGCTAGCATCTCCCATGAGTCTGTCTCAATGAACACTGTTTGGGAGATGGGATAATCCAGTTTTAATGTGGCCACTCTGTTTTGGAAGACACATCCAGTTCAATAATAGGGTAGACACTGCCATGTCCACTAACCTCATTGCCAGAGAACAGTCCTTTTATTTAATTTACAAGAGCAGAAAAATTACCTGTGTAGCCTTTTTATTTATAAAAGGTCAGAATAACATTTGAGATTATAATCCTATTACAATTTACTTCCTGAATACATCACACTTTGACAATAGGTCAAATCTAAATGCTGAATAATTGTGAACATGGCCAATTTCACATTTCTTTACCTAAGGAGGGTTAATTTTTTATCATTAGAGAAATAAAATAAGTGTAATAAAAATCCTTAAGTTATTACTTATTACAATGACCAAAAAATATTGCCATAAAATATTGGAGAGGTGGACAAAAATGGAGATGTAGTAAAACCTTCCTGAAGGGTCTTCTAAACAGGAGACATCAAGGAAACATCAAACAAAATTAATGGGGGATTTAAATTAAAAGAGACTAAAGATTACATGACTCAGAGAAGAAAAGTAAAACAAACCATAAAATAATCACAGAGTTATAAAGCCACACTAATTTTTCATTTCTACCAATTTAAGGAATCTTCTTTTCTTAGCATGGAAATTGCAGAAAAGACAATTATCTCAGCAACACAGTATAAAATCAGCCAGGAAAAAGAGAATTAACTCTATTGAACATTTCTTCCACCAAAGGGTTGTTATTGAAAGAGGGTTGCTTTTCACCTGTCCCCAAAGCATAAAGAAAAATAATACGTTCTGATGAGCCTGAATCCATTAACAGACTTGATATGAGTTTCCTCAATATTTACACAACTGGAGAAGACTACAAAAATAAGTATTACAATGACTTTTTTTTCTACAGATGAAGTTGCCTCTAAGTAAATACTCAAGAACTCCTATGAGAAGTTAATTCTGTTTGTAATATAAATGCTTTTGCTGACAGTCTGACCCTCCTCCAAAAGCACCTGATTTCTGAAACAGCCATACACAAATAACAGCTCAGCTCACGCTCACCTGCGCTGAACTAGGCTCTAGCCATGGTGATGTCTAAGTGCTTTAGCTGACTATACTACATGGCTAAAAGCTTTGGGATATTATATTTCATACCACTTTATAGGTGTATGACAGTTGAATGCACTCTGCTGACTCCTGGGGTTTCTCTCAGCACAAAGAGGCCATCGAGTTCTCCCACCTGATACAGCATGAAAAACACCTCATGTGACTGTCTTCAGTAAAAGTAAGGACAGCTCTAAATTCAAATAGTCTTTATGAGCTGATAACTTTCAAACAAAACTAAGGATGAACCAGTAGGTAATTTTGAACACAGCAATCTGAGAGAGGAAAAAAAAGAAAAAAAAGAAAAACTATTCAAAAGCAATCCAGAGCAACAGAAAAAGTTATACTCTTAGCAATTTGTTAAAAGATCTATTGTAACAGTACCATAGATTTTCATAATTATTCTTACTTTCATGATAAATTTTAAAAAGTGATATTTAAATAAAACACATTATTGTATTAAAAAATCTCTTAGTGAGTTTCTATGCTATGTAATTTTAATAAAAACATAATACACTACTTAAAATAACTATATCATAATGCTGTAAAAAAATCTATCTATGAGAGCTGAAATTTTGAAAAAGTAATGGACAGCATATAAAAGCGAATAACAACAGTCATTATGAATTAGTATAACATGAATATAGCATCCTGAAGTGCAAAAAAATTCCTGTGAGAGTAACAAAACCTGACTGCATTTTTAAAGTTAGCTGTGAATGGCTTTTAGAACACATTTTGACCTTAATGACAATAATAATGCTTTCATACTTGAATTAAGTCCTCACAATCTGAAAGGAAATGCTGTAGCCATAGTCTAAGACTGAAGGATATCCAAGCCCTTGCTTGTCTTCTGTGGTTACTAAAAAGTATTTTAATGGCACCTAGAGTGGCATCTCTGCAGAAACTGAGCTTCACACATTCCAGACAGACCAAGAAAAAGCTGGCCAACAAACAAAAGCCAAGAGACCCACAAACAAAAACCAAGCTAAGCCTGCATTCTTCCAGGTGTCTCTTAAAACACCTTCAGAGGTTCTATAGGCATAGAGACCTACACATAACACCATTCAAAGGCTGAGTCAACTTTAATTTTAGAAAACCATAAAAAAATATTAAATGCAGAATATTTCAACGTTACTACTGCTGATGACATTTCAATGTAATGTTGTATGCTTTAGAAAAATCAAAGGAAATAAAAGGAAGCAATATATAAGTTGTCAAAGGAAAAACCTCTGGAAAACAGCAAGATTTGAATAAAATTTTAACAAAGGGAGAGTTTGAATATATGGAGTTTGAAAAAGGTCTTCCAAATGCAACTTAAAATCCCTTTACAATTCTTCTGAGAAATAGGTGAGTAACACCATCTTACATTCTTTTACATTTCCTAAGGGTGACATAAAAGAGAAGGCAAAAGACATTGTTTTAGTTTCAACTCTGCACTTGTTTCTCTAGTAGTTTACCATTAAAGCTACTGCTGTGTAACAGGAGCCACCAGGGATCTCACTTGCAACTCAAGCTTCATAGTGATCAAACTGCCTTGAAAATACAGATTACAGTTAGGGAAAAACTAGTTTATTCACAGAACACCTTCTGTATTCTGCAACAAACCAGACTGCAGCTTAAACTGTCCATTCATCCCAAAGGAGTCACACAGGACAAGGTGATAGGTTTTATAGCTGCTTTCACATGGCAAATATACACCCAGATAAGAAAGTCCCTGTTTAAATTTCTCATCATAATCTTGAACCTGCATTGTACTGGAAACTTGGTGTGATTATTTCCTGAAACTAGGGTGTACAAAAGAGCATTTCTCCTGAAGAGAATTATGTTACTTATATGTCTTGTATTACTTCAAACTTTATTCTTTGTTCTTATTACCAGTTTCTGTTAACGTATTTCCCTCTCTCTGATAAAAAAACTTTTTTGAAATTATCACGATTATTCTTTTTTACCTCTTCCAAGTATTTTCATTCCATCTGAAGAAGAAAAGAGACAAAATCAGTTCTTTCATATTCTCTAATGCCATTTTTTCTATGCCATTTCTATTATTTTAAGAACAAGAGGAGCTCCCCTCTCCATGCACTGCATAACTACTTCCATCTGTCTTCGTATTTTGCAAGACTGGAGTAATTTCTGTCTTACAAAATTCAAGGGACCGAAGTAAGAGAGGATTCATATTTAATACAAGACCTACGTGGAAGCAGAGGAGCAGGTATTTGAAAGTGATGAAAGAGAAGTTGGAGAAGAACTGTCAGGAGAGCCACTGAAACTTTAATTACAGGATATGGATCCTGTCAGGTTTGTTTGTTTATATTTGGTTGCAGTTGGCAACCACCTGTCATGCAGCCATATAGGAAATTGAAGGATTCAGTTGAAGGATTCAACTTGGCACATTGAGTCCAGTGCTTAACAAAGCTAGTTTAAAGCCAGATATCCTTAAAGGACATATTACCAATCATGGTGAAGAGTTTCCTGGGATAACTGGGAGTGAGTTATCCAGCTCAGGAAAGCAGCAATTTTCCCCGTGCTGGCTTGCCTAGATGCTGCTGGAGCACAGCCCTGCAGGGCTGCCTGCAGGGCCCCTGTGCCCCATTTCAATCCAGACTGCTTCAGGCACCTGCCAATGTCACCGTGGGTCGCTCCAAAATCAACTCAGTACTTCTGTTTTCTTAAACTGTGATATTCAGTTAGCCCTGTGAAACATACAGTGGCTACACGGATTGTGTTTGCCAGCTGTGAACATCAGGCCAATCTTAAAGTTGTCATGTAAGTAACTTATTTTAGATGCCTAACCTTGGAAGAGGAAACTCAGACTAAAGATTGTGTCATAATTACAAAGGAAGATAATGTTTTTATTATGTTGTATTCCCTACTACTAAAATGAACTGAAGCCTGCCATGAAGAAATGGAAAACCACATGCAGAAAAAAATCAGATAGACTCCTGAGAGGCAGTCTGGAGAATTAGATGCTCCTGTGGCAAGGACTTGTACCCTACTGGGTTGCCTTTAGACTGGTCAGGGCTCTAGTTCAGCACAAACTCCAAGTGACTGTGAGGAGCATAGTCCTGTCTTATGCTTTGATATACATTAATTTATGATAATATCCAATACTGTGGTAAGAAATGAGAAGATCAAATGAAGGATAAGCAGTCCATCCTATAAAAACAATTTTATGTTATAGAATCAAAGAATCATGTCAGTCTAAATAAATAAATCAGTCAGATGATCCTTAACAGAAAATATTTAAGCAACCTCAGAGCTTTTAAAACATGCATGATTTCTTTGTTGAAGAAAATCAGATTTATGGGCAAAGATTTATTTCCATCAGCCTAATTAATAACACACATTCCTTGCATAGAATGCTGAAGAACTACTCTGAGGACAGTGCAGCGGATTACTAGTACTTTCTTCTTGCTAGTGTAATTTTTTTAAGGAATATGCCAGAGAAAAAAACAAAAAACTGTTGAATTATGAAAAAAAAATCCTTCCGTGGAAGGTGCAGCACAAGTGGAAATGGATGATATTACTACAATATCTGAAGTATGTCATCCTTACCAACAAATAATGCATAAACTGATTTCTCAAGTATGAACTGCTTCAAACAGATAAAAATTTGTTCCTATTGCTCAATTTCTCACAATTAGTTTAACTGAAACCAACTAAAAATATCATGAAATTCCCAAAAACTTTTACAAAATGCAGCCTTTAGGAACTATGAATTACCTACTCCTAAGAGAGATCAGATATTTCCTCCTTTTTACACCGAAAACTGCTTTTCAAATTCATAAGACCTACAAGATATCACCCCACTGTGTGTTTCAAAGCATCAAGTCCTAAAAAGAAGGAGATGACGCTTAGTAGGGCACTACCATGTGTAATCCATGTTCACCACCTTCCTTTAAGAGATCCTTTTTTTTTCCCCAGAAACTTTGTACAAATTGAAATTGTGATTTGTCCATAAGAATGGATTTTACACATGCCTGGAAACCTGTTCAAAGCAACTTTCACAGCAGCTTTCTGTGGTTACCAGGCATTAGGACATGCCAGGGTCCTGCAAATTAGAGGCGGCACGTGCAGTGAGCCCGCGCTTCTTCCTTGCGTTGGACCCTTGCGTACTCAATCCGTACAGCTAACACATCTTGTTCCACTTGCTGCCTCTCTGCTGGCACAGAGTGTCTGTGCTTGCATGTCCGTGTTTCACAAGTGAAATTCAGGTAGCTCACTATAGGAATGTGCTCCCTGTTGACAGAATGACAAAACTATCCTTTGTTTCCTTGAAAAGGAAAAAGGCTCAGAAGTTTCTCTCCTCAATGTGGTAAAAAGACAGCTCACAAGACCTGGGGGACTTCACTTCAAACTTAAGGATGGCCAGTTGGACAGGAGCCAAAAAGTCCTACCTAAGCAATTTAGTAGAAAAAGAAGAAACAAAGGAACTAATTGCTTTTTGTGAGGTGTTTTACCAGGAGTAAGAACCTCTTGCACCTGGCTCTCTGTAAAGAGTTTTGTTAATTTGCTTTTTATTAAAACTTCCCTGTTTCCAACACTACCACAGAAGCCATCCTGCTGATTTTATGCCTTCTAAGGTAGCTGAGCTATCTTGGGTGTGATATAAATCTCCAAGAGCTTATAAGACTTGGCTTGAGGAGACCCATATATCTGCTCACAACCTCACACTATCAAGTAACATACTTGGGTGAGTAAAATGTACTAGTTATTAACATTAGTTAAAAATAATAATTTTATGATGGGCTAAGTTTTGATCTTAAGTTAAAGCAGTTCTTTTAATGTTTATTCATTTATATGTGTGTATATATGTTAGTATATATTGATGTAAAAGGTTTTCATTTTAGACAGGATTAGCAAAAGTGGAACCATTCACATGCTTACAAGAATAAGAAAGAAATTTCCTTACAGAACATTGCTTAGAAATATCTATGTTAAGGAGGATCATTTGAATACTGCTCATCTTTTAAGTAGTTGATAAGCATGGAACCATTCTGTTTTTATTGTATCCAAAAATACACACTAAACCTGCCCCCCCCCCCCCCCCCCCCAAAAAAAAAAACCAGTCCCTACAATCCTGGAAAGCAAAAGGATTTTTAAAAATCCTGCCAAGACGATATGAGCAGGAAAGACTTACACAACTAAGTCATATAGGTCAGTGTGCCCAGGGAGGAGTTGGAGTCACCATCCCCAGAGTGTTTAAGGAAAGACTGGATATGGCACTCAGTGCCACGGTCTTGGTGACAAGGTGGTGTCTGGTCAAAGGTTGAACATGGTGATCTCAGAGGTTTTTTCTGACCTAACTGGTTCTGTTATTCTCTAATATACAGAATCTGGTTGGCTAATGTATTGGTTAGAAATGGGTAGCTGTCATCAGTTTGGACAGAGATAGACTGAGATGCCTCTTCAGCTGGAAGAGTTAATCCAGACAAGGAGGACTGATGTGCTCCATGCTCCTGGACAGATCTGAAGTGTGCAAAACAAGCAGAAATCATCAGTTTAGCCTGTACTGGGTTCAACAACTGCATCAGGTGACTCACAAGACTGACATTCACTGGTATTTTCACCCGTTGCCCAAACACCATCAGAGAAGTTTTCCATCTCCTGAAGTCATACAGATGCTGAAGTCAAGACTGGATTTCATGATTGAATTTCTATTAATTTATACTTGTTGCACACTGAACATGTTCTGAACCAGTTGGATAAACTCCTTATTAGAATAAAGTCAGAGACCAGCATTTCCTCCCAACAAATGACAGTGAGAAATTTGCTACCGAATAAAATACATTGACTGTCAGAGCTATTAAATAATCTGCCTCCTCTCGCACCAAACAAGGCTTTTACCTAAAACTCAGCTCCATTACAGTTCAGAAGAAATCTATGTTAAAGTCTACATAACCCTTTACTTCATTCACATGATTTTTTATTTGCTTCACTCCACCCTAAGCAAGCATTTGAAGAAAAGGACTGGCCACTGGCTGTAAACAAAAGACAAATAGGTCTCATCTGACTGAGCTTCTCTGTCCTCTGCGTCACACTTATTTGCAATAATGGATGGAATGTCAGAAACACACACACGTACAAACCACAGATATAAATGTTTTCTAATTCCATGTATTAGAAGGAAATTAAATGACAAGCCAGCAAGGCTGCTCTAGATTACTCCTGTATCTAGATAGTTGAAAAAATGTCACAATTCACACCCTCAATTTTTCTGTTTATTCTTTAGATGTTATACAGCCAAGATTCCTTTTATCACAGGGTGACACATTCATTCTTATAACTTACTGTCAAAATATTTTATGTTAAAAAAGTATTTTGTGTAAAATATATGTGTAACACACATATGCACTCCTGCTGATTATTAGATTTGCGCATTATGAAAAATATAAAACCACTGACTAATTGCAAAAAATTAGCTAGTTTTCTCTCATTCTCATGCATCCTGTTGCTTTGTTTCTCCAAATATCACATTAACATAGTTTTCACTGTTAACAAATCCTTATTGTTTCACAGTTTGTTTATTTTTCTTAGCAAATCATTTTCCTGCTATATATTCTGAAACATAAAATTAATGTAGGTTGATATTCGGGTTCTTACACAACATATCTACCAATTGAAATTGTATAAAGCCAGGAAACAGGACATTCATACATTCAGTTCTTCCATTTCATGTTTCATTAGCCCTGTTACAGCACAGAATTTTTTTAGAGAAGAACGCACACAGTTTTTAATCTGAACAGTCAGATGGTAACATACTCAAGCAGTACTAATTCATATTATGACTCTTCTTGTTTAGTTTCAATGTATAACTCATAAACACATCTGGAATGAAACCTGATCTCTCACAGGTGGATGTAAATAAATGTAAGGGCAAGGGATATTAAGGAGATGCTCCCTACCAGAGAGTAGAGAAATTGATAGGGTTCTGCCTTGACTTGTCTCAAACCTGTGGTCAGGTCACTTATCAAAGCTCAATCAACAGTAAAAGCTCTGACACAGATCTGTGTTTCTGGAGTGTGAAAAACACATCTCCAACCAGCTGTAATGATTAATGCCCTCAGGTAATCACAACCCAGCTGTTGAAACAACTAGGTTATCACCAGGTGTTATTCTGCGTAGAATAAAGATTTAGAGTTCTGCAAAACACGTACTGTTTTGCAGCAGCTAAAACCCAATTTCAAGAAAAGTTAAGACAGATTTTCTTTGGACATTATGTTAGTATCTACTTTCCAACGTAAACACAGTTATGCACACCTTTACTGAGACAGGTTAAACAGATGATGAAACTCAAAACCAAAAACTTTTAAGCTTTTAAGATGAAAACTTTATGCCAAAAAATCTGCATTATCACAGTAAACTGATAATTTTACTACATATGGTCATGTGAATGGCAGTTATCTTTAACTGTGTTTTTCAACCAGAATATTTAAAGTGTCGTCAGTAATATGGAATCGAAGGGCAGAAGTACCTTGAAAACTGAAATGCAAAAATTGGGGTCTATTTCTACAGTCTTGGAAGGAAAAAAAGAGAAAAAAAAAAAAAAGAACAGAAAACACAAGACAAAACAAAAAAAAACCAACGTCAACAAAACAACCCAAAGCCGACAATTTCAATGGCTTTGGATTTTTCTTTTTTGTTAGAATTCTACCAGCATATTTAAAAATACATAGGTATATATATGTGTGTATATATATATATATATGTGTGTGTGTGTGTGTGTTTGTTTGTGTATATATATATATATAAACCTACATGCTTCATGTACTACATAATTTTCATATACAAAGAGTAGACTTAGATGTGAAAAATTAACTGCTTATGCTAACTTATGTGTGTTTAGTTACATACTTTATATGTTGCAAGACTAAATAAATATTTCTGTAGGTGTGAATAGAGTACACCTTGGCAAAACTCTAGCTGTTTATTGATATGGCTCTGTGCTGCTGAATTTCACTTTGGAGTTTAAGTTGTTATACCTCAGTGTAATATCATAGCAATGCCCTTGTTCTCTACATCTTATTCCAATATAACTCGTTCATTAGGTAAAGTCACAGATGTTGACTAGAAAATAATGGACAG
Source organism: Ammospiza nelsoni (assembly GCF_027579445.1). NCBI lineage: Eukaryota > Metazoa > Chordata > Aves > Passeriformes > Passerellidae > Ammospiza > Ammospiza nelsoni. The sequence goes on along the minus strand of NC_080669.1, from coordinate 33,064,572 downwards.
CAAAGAAAATTTTTATTTCCTTGGTCTATTGTTAGAAATGAAATGGTAAACTGGAAGAAGCTGGGGCATTCATATTCTGTTCTATCAATTTTAAAAGTCAAAAACCCCAGCTGTAAGTTTAAAGCTGTTTTAATTCAACTTAAATTAATTGAGGAAATGCTGTACTCAAGGGTGACTGGTAGGTAGCTGCATGCACCAGTTTAGTGTTTAAATTGAATCATGCAGCTCCCAGGCATCTCTCTGCTCAGCCTCAGGAGTTACAAACCACAGGCTGTGGCCAGCAACAGCAAGCAATTACTCTCCCAGCCCACAGGCGGTTCATCTTTAGCTAGTTCTCAGTGTGACTCACCACACTCACTCTTGTGGACAAACAGGGTGCGTTTACAGTGTGTGTGAAGGCAGCCACTGCCTGGTTTTGTCCTCCCTCGCCTCCTCTCCAGCCAGTTAAATCCCCTGTCCCAACGCCAGCGGCGCAGCGAAGCCTTTGGGACCTGCGCTCAGCTCTGTCCTGCGAACAGGAGGCAAGTTCACAGCTGATAATCTCATTACAAGGCTCCACTTAATCACTCCTCACAAAGCAATCTAAAGTCCTTTCTAAGTTTTTTTTCTCCTCTTGGTTACAGTCCACTGGATGCCATTATCTGTGAACTGAAGCCAGGTATTATGGGCTGCCCCATTCAGATATCCCCTGGTTTTCCTCTGGCTGGCATTCTGTCCCCTTGGCAACTGAATTCTCTCTACCCCTGCTCTGAAACCTACTCATTCCTGTGGAATGCAACCAATTGTAAATGCCAGAAACTTTACTGTGGTACTACAAATTAGTTTTCTGTACGACAGGATACAAATATGAATTTCCAATGAAAACAAGAAAACTTTTGTTAATCAGTGGAAGACTCATTATTATTCTCCTATGGAAAAAAAGCACTGAAACAGGCTTCTATTTCATTTTAAATAATTTTAAAATCATTTGCCAATTAATCGTTCAAACCTGTAATCTTCAAATCACTAGGTACTGCAAATAAAATCTTTCTATTGAATTGGGCCATGGGACTCCAGTTAAATATTGTCATTTCTTTCCTTCTCTTGCTTTCATATTTGACATTATATTAACAATATACAGATAAACAGTTTTATTAACAAGACTGGAAACTATTTATAATTTTAATCCAATATTCTTCCCCTACTCATCTGCCAAGAAAATTTTGTAGGATTGTGTTATCATCACACTTAAGGTACACACAGGTACACACACAGGTAAAGAACACATCTTTCCAGTGTCATGATTAGTCATGAAGAGGAATAAAAGTGTCATGATTAGTCCCATTAGCAGTTAAGAAAAATATGAACTGAAGAGATGGATGTGGGAATTCTTGAGTCGCTACAGAGCTGTGCAACGAGCCAGATTTTTTTTTAGGTTTGCTATAAAACACTGGAAAGAAGACCATATATAAACAAAAGATGAACCTCAAAATCTGTGAACAAAGAGGAAAGGAAGAACCTGTCTCTCACAGAAACCACTAGGATCCTTTCTATTTCCAGTAATGGAAGTTGTATTGGCTCGAGTTGTAGTTATATTTTATGAGCTATAAATAGAAAGAGTATTTAGTCCAAATTTTGTAAAAAATCAGTTTCCCAGCACCAGAGCTAAGAATTAATATTGCTACCAAACTAAGTCCTACAAAATACTGGAAACTATATCCCATAACTCCTTTATCAGAGTGGATTTTGGGTTTTTTTTCAACTCAATCATCTGAAACTTAGAGAAAATTATATATAATGACATAGTTATTGCATAAAAATGAACTGCTGCAGAAATCACTTTAATTACTCGTAGTCTTAAAATATTTAAGAATTATTCTATGTCTTAAAATAATTTTACTGTGACTTTCTAAGGCTCTCATTAGGAAGCATGCAGGCACAGCTAACATTTGGAAGAAAACTAGTAAATGTATGTAACTGATAATCTATTTACAAGCTAATTACCAGCAACTTCATGTTTGATGATAAAGGATTTGTTCACCTTTCTTGGTTGTTACCCAGCTCAAACTACTGATTTGGGGCATAATAAATATATGAAATGTGTTAAATAGTTTGTCTATGCCTGTGTGTTTGCAGCTGTGCACTTACCCATGCATATGAAGTATCCTCTCTAACAAGACTCCTTGAGTCCTGTTGTTGAGAGACTTTCCTCTACAACAATAGGCAGTAGCCACTCCGAGATTCCAACAGTCGAAATGTCAAAAGCTTTCTTATTTCCCCACTTCTTGCCTTTTGTGAAGCCAGATGACATTACTGATACATACTTAGATTTGTTACCTAATCCTGACTGGCAAAGCCCTGCCACACACCCTCAGTGTGGTTTCAGCTACAAAGCCAGAAGCATCATAAGGACCATCACTGAAAACTCTAAATTATAGAGGGCCAAGAGCAAAGACTGTGAAGAACTCAAAACATTCTTTCTATACTAAAACAAATCACTGCCATCTACTCTTGAAATAGATTCAAAACATTTTTTTCATTTATTTGTAAATATTTGCACATAGCATGTTTCCGTTGATTGCTTGTGAAAACAACACAGAGAACAGTGCCAAAAACTTATTTGGTATCTTTCTCTCTCTTCAAGGTTTGTTAGCATATTGCAGAGCGGGGTAAGATTGATTGAAAGAGAGTAGCTTTTACTTTTTGCCTTTTTTTTTTCCCCTCACTATTAAGAGTGAAATTTTATTATTTCTCTGAAAATTTGTCAAGGAATAAAAGTTATGTACTTGCTTCTCCTCCTTTCAAAAATAAGCACTTGTTATGGGATTTTAGTCTTCTGGGACCCCTTTCTCCACAGTTATAACTTTATACCTACAGCTAAGGTTTTATCTGTCTGCACTTAAGGAGCAGTAGTCAGGAGGAAGCACAGAAGGCCCAATGAATTGTAAATATCTAAGTTATCAGATGTTACTTAACCTGTATCTCCTCTACAAAATGTTGAGAACTTATCCGTTCATCTCTATTTTAAATTATTTTATCCAAATGACTGTAGTTACCTTATGCAAAATTCAATGTAAATATTTTTCCCACATTGTTTGCCAATCATTTTCCTTGTCCAAACAACACAAAATTTTTGTCTTCCTCTTATTGCCATTTTTGTAGAATGACTTCCTGTAACTAGGGATAAAATGGTCTAGCTACATCTCCTCTGGAAATATGTGGCCATCTTGTTAATAAGTACGCTCAAATTGCATGTAAGAGTTCCTAATGTGTTTCAAACACTGAATTCTCTGTGTCATATTACAGTTCTGAGACAATTCAGGGGGTATTATACCTACACTTTCTTTGTAGCTGAGGTCTTGACAATGGATTTCTTCTGCTCCTCAGCATGTTCTGTTCACCAAAGAAGTTGTGGATGTCCCACATCCCTGAAAGGCCAGGCTGGATGGGGCTTTGAGCAACCTGATCTAGTGACTGACATTCATGCCTATGGCAGGTGGTTTGGAGCAAGATGATCTTTAGGGTGCCTTCCTGCTCAAGCCATTCTATGACTGTATGCATGCAAAAGCACGTCTATGACAAATGGCTGCCTGTGAACGTTTTCCTCTTCAGAGTGGCAGCACAGAAGGAAAACTAAACCTAAATGAAATTTGATTTTAAAATTTTTGAACTCAGTAGAGACCAGCTGAGTCAAATGAGCTTCAGGACCTTCTTTCTTTTTCTGGTTTTACACAAAATAAGGTTCTTAGCTGTTTAATACTTCCCCTGTATAAAGGTAACATTCAGAACTGTATCAGATGACTTTTCACTGGGTCCGGTTGAAAAGAAGGCTGAAGACATGTGAATACTAAAGAAAAAACATCATGCTTAACTCTTTAAACCACAGAGGATCACTTACTCAGTATACTAAAAAAGAAAAAAAAAAACAACAACAAAACAACGTGGTGACAAGGGCTCCCCCTCGTGGTTTTTGTTATGAAAGATTTTAATTTTCCACACAAACCCCTTTAATTTATAAGGACTAGTAAGAGACAGGCAAGGGAATGCTCTGAAAGGAAATGTGTTCTGTATAAAAACATTTTTCTAAATCATCTGTAAATTATCAAAATCAAAGAGTTCTTGATTCATCATTTTTAGGATGGATAATTAATTAAACATACTGACAGATCATGCTGCTAGACATCTGCATCCTGTTAAAGGCAACCAAAGTTAATTGTGCTTATGGTTGCATTTGCTGGAGTGATAATGAGTTTTTGAAACCACACACCCCAGATTTATTACAGGTTCTGCATCGCCCTTTCTCTTGCATTAATGTGCAGGTTGTCAATCCCACTCCCTGACTCTGGGCTTCTTGAATGTTCTTCTAAAGACAAGATAGGTTTAATTAGCCTTAAATTTGCTGCGTTATCTTTTTTTTTTTTTTTTTTTAACGGTATCTCCTCATATTTATAATATTGTGCATCAGGAACACTGTCTGTTTCCTGTAAAAAAAGGTGCAAGTAAGACAAAAATTGGCCACTAGTTAGCCTAATGAAGTTAATTGTTCTTTGCACCAGCTGTAAAATCAAGACAAAAACTATGTACCTTAGCATAAGTGCTGCAGAGTTTAAATTTAGTCTCCATTTTAACCTGAAAACCTAATTTATTATACAAATACAGGGAAATTTAACTGTTCCAGTAAAACGGACCTTTAATTAACCAGCAGGTCCTTGGATGACTTAGGTTAAGAAATACCCAAGAATTAATGAAGATCAATATTTCTGATCTAGGTTTTGGCCTACAACTGCAAGACCTGTGCCACTGTCATGCCATTCTCCAGCATGACAGTTCAGGTTTTTTGCAGTCAGACTGCAAATGAAAATTGCTTTAATTACCTGAACTTTATTTCACTCCACTTAGAAGAGAATGATTTCTGATGTGCCAAAACTAGAAATATAAGATACTAATATTAGCAAGCAATGCTTCTCCTGCTCAAATTCAGTATTAAATGATTAAATGTGCAGATTTCTTCACTTCTTTATTTACAGAATGCAACAATGTATTTTATACAAAAAACCCCAAAATTAAACAAAATAACCACCACTGCCACACAAAAATGAACAAACAAACAAACAAAAAAAAAAAAACAAAACAAAACAAAATATTGAAGCTTGACAGCTTGATATCTCCAGATAAGACTGGGCAAAAAATTTCCTTCTTTAATATCTTTGTTTGTAAGAGACAAAAATTAAACCTGAGGACTTTGAGTAGACTTCAAATTATTTGTTATACAACGCTTTTACACAATAAGCAGTAAATCATAATATTTATTAATAGTGTAGAAGTTAGTTGAAAAGCAAAAGTTTTACACAAAACAGTAAAGAGATCTATTTTAATCTCAGTGGAATAAAATTAATGAATTAGTGGATTGCAAACTAGTGGTTGCCTAAAGTTCCATTTTTGTAACACACATGTATTTGTTGTGGAAATACAGAATTCAGTTCCCACAAGTAATTTGCTGTTCAAAAGGGCTAAATTTCCCATTTCAAAAAGCTGTAAGAAAAACTACTGGGAAGAAGAATGTTCAGAGAAAACTGGGCTGTGAGCTCTTTAGTTAAAATTTGAAGTTAGGAGAAATGCTGTGTTTGGCAGAACTACTTAATTCTGGTAATCTTTGCCTAAATAACAGAGAACTGCATTTAGAAACAACAATAAGGAAAAAAACAAAACAAAACAAAACAAATTTAGTTAATGTTAAAAAGAAAAAAATATATGGTAATACAAATGAAATTATAAAGTATAGGAAAGAGATTAGAGAACCTAAAGATTTCTGAAATAAAATGTAGTCAGATGTAAGGGCAGCAAGATAAACATGTTTCTTACAAATTAGCAAGAAAGGAAATAATGCCAATGATATAGTCCCACTTCCAGACAGTGGTAGAAAGCTATTAATACTGCATGAAAGGAAGACCTGTGAGTCCTCTGGACAACTCAAAGCCAGCATTTTCCCAAAAGAAGGGCAACAGTTGCCTGGGCTGCATTAGGGATGTATCACGAACAGACTGAGTGAGGTGATCCTTCCCCTCTACTCAGCACTGGTAGGACGCACCTGGAAAGCTGGGTCCATGTCTGGGCTTCCCAGCGCAGGACAGACATGGACATATGGGACCAAGGCGAGCCAACAGCTCTGAAGGAGACTGATATTCCATCATTAGAGAACTTAGGCGTCTGTCACAGAAGGAAAGGCTGAGAGAGCAGGTGTTGCAGTGTGTTTTTAAGTTTCTTGTTTTGCTCCCCCATTATATGTATTGTTCCCCCCTGCTCTTCGCAAAATGGTTCTTCCCTCCCCAGTTTTCCCGCCACAGCTCTCCTTACAGTTATGTTACTATGGTTACCCCTGCCCCCCCCCTCAGTTGTCAATCGCCTAGGTTATGTAACTTCCCCTCCCTATTTCTACCACATAAGTAAGTTTTTTCCTCCTCCCTGGGCCCAGTCAATCACCCCCCACTCCTCCAAGCTTTCGAGAACCTTCTTCTCTCTGGGGGTTGTGGTTGGCTGGTGTCCCGGGGCCCCTCCTTTACTTTGTGTTTACTGGATATGTTTGGATGTCAGTTATGTTAAGTACCTCCCTTTATGTTCTCCCATTGGTTAGCTGGGCTTCCCTCCCTTCTCCACCCCCTTCCCTTTAAAACCTTGCCTCTCCCCTAGTTCTGTGCCATTTGCTGCTGGGTTTTTTTCCTCTGTTGGTGACCTACCATCTTCCAATAAACCGACTTCAACCCCCAGCAAGTGGTCTCTCCCTTCCTACGTCTTGCCAGCGTGAATAATCCAAGTCCACATTCCAGCCCAGCCCGAGGCCAGGATGCCAAGAGGGGCTGGCCTCAGATGCGGTGAGGGTGTCGGCCTTCTCCCCTCCAGCTAGCCGGACTTAGGGACACGTACGCCCTCGCGCAAGCAGGGACCAGGGAAGGTTTAGTGTGTCTAATTACCTGATTGTAAGTTATAATGAAGACATTCAAACTTCTCTCAGTGGTATCTGATAGCAGGACAAGAGGCAATGAGCACAAAGTGAAATGCAAGAATTTACATTTAAATAGATTAAAAATGATCATCTAGCGTTCGATAGTCCCTGTTTGGCACTAAGGACTATTGAACACTAGAACTTGGTCCCCACGTAGACTGTGGATTCTCCCTGGTGAGTCTCCATTCCGGGAGGTATTCAACACCCAGCTGGAGACAGCACTAAGCAACCTGGCCCAGCTGGCTGTCTTTGAGATGGGGTGTTGGGCTAGCTGGTACTTAGAGCTCCCTCCTGCGTCAGCCAATCTGTGATTCTGTGAAACAAAGAAGTCCAAAATTATTGATAGGCTACGCCAATTATCAAATCACTTTCTAAATACTCTCTCCTCTCTTCATTTAAAGTCTAGTCTCAATGAGTACAGCTCAAAGTCTTTTACGAATCCACCTGCTTAGTGGAAGTCTTACTAACACAGGATTGAGGATCAGTGGCAGCAAAAGCAATCTGGCTTGCCTTAAATGTATCGTCCCTTGTGCAAAGTCCTTGTGAACACATCTGCAGCAGGAAATGCAATGCCATACTAGGGAAAGAGCTGATCTAGTTATTAATGAACTGGAACACCACATTGCCATGCAACAATATTAGCTTATGTATCAAAAAGCTGTCTAATTGCATCAGCACAATGCTACATCCAGGCTAATTAGCTCTGCCAATCAAGCTAATTAGCACAGAGCAGAGCCATGCTGAATACCAATTCTAGCTTCTGAACTAATGATCAAGGCACTACTAGACAGTGAACCCCAAACAGAAGGTATCATTTGAGTATATTCAGCAGTGAAAACTTCTTTAATTCTATCCATTCTGTAAGTATGTGTAAAACTTTTAGAAAAAAACTTTTTCTTGCTTTTCAAAACACATATTTTTAGCACATTTGAAGATATTGCAAAAAATAATTCAAAGATTTTTAAAATGTGCTTTGCTGAATACTTGTTACTCTGCAATTAGGTCCTATAGCAGATTCCTGTAAGTTTATTTCTCTTAGAAGGTGAATCTATAGAAAGAGATGGATTTCACAGGTGAAATTTTGCTTCTTGACATAGTGTGTTCACAAAGCTCTGTTTCCTTAAACACAAGAGGCATAAAATCACAGTCAGTTTTCTGGTTTTATACTACCACTTTTTTTGAAGTGTTACCCCTAATTTTTATCTGCATTAAAAACAAAAACAAAAAAAAAAAAAAAGTGGTTTCTGGTGTTTGATGCATTTTTGTGTTTGTTTCTAAATGTTCTGAAAAGGTTGGACTACCTGGTGCTTGCTCAAAATTAAAGGTACATTAGCAATTTTGTGTAGGATGTCAGGCTTACATAGAGAACTCAAGCTCAGCCTTGGTCATCCTCTGTTTATTTCACAGAAAATGATCATCTTGTTCATGTGGATCATGTTTACTTCATCCACTTCCAAATAAGTAATGCTTTTGATGTCAGCTAATTAGTTCTGCACTGTTTGAGCCTGTTTAACAACATTTGCATATCTGGGCTAACACAGGAAGCATAATAAAACCTTTCAAGAAGACTTCTCGGGTCATACTTGAGAGCGGATTTCCCATTCCACATTTACATTTTGAATTACCTCCTCAACATGCTCATGATCTGACAATGGTTTCCATCTAGTCAGAGCCCTTTTGGACTGGATAAAACTTTTCTTAATCTTGGTCTTGAAAAGATCTTAATACCCAAGATTTTACTGTATTTCTTTCCAGCTGGGACTCTTTACTTTGAGCTGCTCATTTGTGAAAGTGCTTTAGCCTTGACTCTAGCTAAGTGACTTTGAACAAAATAACTGAGGCAAAACCTGAGCAGAAACTTGAGTTACTTCTGGCATGTATTTAAATAAAGTAACTAAAACATTTGTAATGCATACTCAAATGCTAACTAATGATTTGTTATTACAAATGTCAGTTTGACTGTTACTGCTGAAAAATTAACCTTAGTGGTTCAATATTTTCCAAATTGCTGAAACTTACTTGACACAGAAGGGCCCTCTGGAAAGTTCAGTCCTTTACTGTTTGCAGCAGGTTGTATAACAGTGTCCATAGCAACCCCATAAGTCTGCTCCAAGACGGACTTCCTGCTCCAAATAGAGGGCAAGGCACGGCACTAATAAATGCCACCTCAGTTACCTCCCTTTCTCTGTTCTGATTCCACACCAGGAAGTACTCTATATAAATACCTGATACACACTTTAAATTAGCTGCTTAATATCAAGAGCACTAGACAGCAAGAAAAAAAGGGAAAGCAAAACTCCTAGATGAATAAAGGATTAAATTATTGCACTTTACTAAGCTCAGTGCTCAAGAAGAAAAAGAATCCAAATCTAGGACACAAAAAATAAATCATATTTTAGTTGTGAAAAGGACACTCTAACTGGGACTGCTTAACAGCTGTAATTTGTGACAGAGTGGAGGGCGAGGAGGCTTTGCTGCAAAAAGGGGTTAACACCTCTTTGCTTTCTAGAGTTTGCAACTCCAAGATTTATTTCTTTTAAAATCATTGCCTCTATGGCAGCTATAAACATGTGGTTTTGTACATCCATCCATGCTTTGTATTCATGTTAAACTTAAGAAAACATCTGTAACTTTCTCAAGGACCCATTTTCACCTATTTCCTCAACAAGATACAGGATACAACACACTTGTTATATACAATATATAGGATACAGGATACTTGTTTAGCTGAGCTAAACAAGCCAGCTATTTTTAACAGTCAAATACAGTTCATTCACCCATGTAATACCATTTCCTAAAGAGAACTGCTGATTACATGAGATGGCCCTATGCTCAGTCTCCAAATCCTTGCTAGCAAATCACTCCCTAAAATTACATTTGCCCTTTCTACAGACTAGTAGTAATTATATCTAAACAACTTGATTGGGAACAGAAATTAAGAGTATGGGCTAAACATTAGAAGTAGAAAAAGATGGGATTTTCAGCAACATAAACACTGAAGAACAGGAACTCTACACAGACATGCCTCCCACTCCACTTTTGTTGCATGATGGAGTATTTTAGAACCAGCTGGGAGACTGCCAATGAGCTCAAAACAGCTGTCTGCACTTACAACTACAGTGCAGCTAAATGATTAAATTATTTCTAGTTCAGCCTGATGAGATAATATATTTGTTTGCCTATAAAATACCCATAAAAAGGTAATATAGATAAGTAATTTTTCCTAAAGGTACCTAGTTTAAATATAAAATATATGCTAATAACACTAGTGGCTAATAACACTAGCTGATTACAGAGAAAGCAAAGGATCTTCCCACCTTTGTACACTCAGAATACTAGCTCTGCCATCCTGCCATTCTTTCTGTTCCTGCAACTGGAATTCTTTTAGGAAATTTTCCCTCAATGCCACCTTGGTGCTAGTATGCAGATTTTGTATAGTTGTCTTTGTATAGGCTTCACCATTTTATTTCCCTACTCTTAATTATGCCAATTAAGATACTGGTGTGAATAAAGTAGAAAATAGCTACGGTTATTGAAGATATGAATACAAGAATTTATGAAAGTTTTTAAAATATACACATGAAGTACATGGCTGTATTGAAAAAGTGGGCTGAACATGATTTTGTGTCAGTATGAAGTATTAGAGTGAAATAAAGGCAGGCTATCTCTTGAAATTCCTTCAGCTCAGAAAAAAAAATAGTTCCACTTGCCAGAGGCTTCCTATCCAGCTAAAGAAAATCCACATTACCTTCATATTTTCTAACTTTATGCATCACAAGTAGCAGAGTACTGATAGCATATGGAAATGTAGATACAGAGGTATCAGCTGTCAATCATAACAGTGTACCTTAATCAGTCTTGGAAACTGAGTACATATCCTGTCTTTGGAAGCACAACTGCCCTCACCAAGCAAAAGCTGACAGCTTTGCTTACACAGCCGAGCATGTACAGCTGAAAAAACCTGAGTTTCGAAGTTTTGTTTCATGACATGCACAACAACCAAAACAACCAAAGCAAACTAAAGCACAAGGACCAAGTGAAAAATCCCTCTGACTCGCATTTTTCCATGCCTGCCCGATGGGTGCCGTTTACCCCTATGTGTGTTACCTATAGCAGACAGCCTGTAACCAGACAAAATCCTGCACAGAGGCTCCTGCCTTCTGTGTCACCAGCTGCTGGTGGGACAGCCCAGGGCAGGCCAGGCCTTGCCCCTGCCCGCAGGGACGCTGGCTCCGCTGGATCCGGCTGCTGCCGCTGCTGCTGTGGCCTCTCCAAAGGAACAGCACGCTTCATTGCCCAAATATTGGTTCAGCGCTGCTGAAATGCAACTCCTGACGTTTGTTTGTGCAAGGTGTATTAGCTCAGGAATTCACTGTGAGAACGTGACATAAGCCATGACTGGGCTACCCTACAGCAGGTGACCTACAGCTTTGTTTGCTTCTTTAGTCACAGCCTTGAGTTTCTTCTTTTTTTAGAAACTACCTAACTTATTAACTATTCAGGTCGTTCAGTGCATGCAGTTTTCTTTTTCTTTGTTTCTGTTACCCTTTGGTCTTTGGATAAAAATTTGCTGATGTTTTTACTTCACTAGATTTTGACTAATTCTTGAGAACAATGAAATAAATGTTCTATGCCAATGGAAAACATTTGATTTTTTTTTTCCCTTCAATAATTTAACTGAACTGAAGCAACTTGGGTTCACTGAGCAATCCTAGTCATAACAGAAATTTGTGGCAAAGATCTGATTGCAGATGTCCCTGATCACAAATCCACAATTCCCCTACATACACATGTGCATCTAGGTGGTCAGAACCTCACTGAAGAAGGAGAGCAGAAAGCCTTTTTCATGACAGAAATCTTTGCCAAGTAACATCTGTCATAAGTAGTATATGGATTAGATCCAACAGGGTGGCACGTATTTCTTGAACAATAAGGGCGTTTCTTTCACTCTTGGTATATGCTAATATATACATCTAGCTGAGTAATAGCTGCTTGGTTAAGGAAAAAAAATTCATCAAGGGCTCAATAAAAGCAGTTATCCTATGGGAAATATCAACAAACTTTGCAGGGACAATACTACCTTGCATTTCACATAGCACACATAATTTAAAATTTGTATCTCAGTGCTACCAAAACAACCCAAACCTATCTGATTGGTACTCCAGTTGGTTGTGTGTTGTCAGACAGCTGGAGAAATGGGTAAATAGGAATTTCATTGAGCTCAGCAAAGGGGAAAGAAAAGTCATTTTCATGGGGAGAAATAACGATCAGAACTAGCTGGGACACACAGCTGAGGAGATACTTGATAGAAAAAGACTTAGAGGTTCTGTGGGCAATTGAATGTGAGTCATCACTATGCCTTTACTGCACAGATAGCCAACAACCACCTGGACTGCATTAGGAGAAGTGTTACCAGCAGATTGAGTGAGGTGATCATTTCTGTCTACTCAGCACTGCTCAGACATACCTGGAAAACTGGGTCTAGCTCTGGGCTTCCAGTATAAGAGAAACATGGTCATACTGGCCTGACCCCAGGAAATGGCCACAAAGGACACTGGTGTCAAGTCTCTGACCCTGGAGACATTCAGTACCAGCTGAAGATTGGCCTTGAGAAATCTGCTCTAGATTGCGGGAGCAGTGCATGAGGCAATTTCTGGATGTTTCCTCTACTTCAGTGACTCTGTGATTCTACATTCAGCCAGGGGCCTATTTACTGTCCCAATTTTTCACAAAATGCTCTGATTTTTACTCTTTATTAAGGCTTATTTCAGAAATGTGAACAACAAAATGCATAATTGAAATAATCCCATGATAAATGGGGTGACATTACTTTGTATGTTTAAACCTACAAGCAAAGCAGAAGCCTTTGTGAACACTCTTCAGCAGGGGTAGAATGTAGGGAGTAGAAGAAGACGTCCCCAAAAGCATGGAAAATATAAACATAAGAATGCCAAAAGAATGAAGAAAACAAGCTCATACGTGACATAGAGAAACAATACACTTTTGAATTAATAAACCAAGTTACATTTTAAAGGTAACACGCATTTTGTTTTCAGAGTCAATCTTTCAGTAACTTTGTGTACCACACAGCAGAGTTAATTGGAAATAAAGGAAGGTTAATAATCAACTTAGATCCACAGGGTCCAAATTCTTTTTGACAGGAAAGAAGCACAATGTGATTACCACCAAACTCTGGGATGCTACACTAATCTAGTTTTGTATTAGCTGTGTATTTCTAGGCATGTGTAAAATCCAGTTCCACTTTTTAAGCTGATAAGAAGACAATTCTGTGCTTCCTTTTCTGTAGCCCATATTGTCTATTTAGAAGTGGGATGGGAGATACTACAACATCACATTTAATGAAACTAATTCAGAGAAGTGAAACAGGAAGAAGTAAAGGGGAAGAATATTGAGCAAGTCCAATACATCTGTTCCCTTTTCAGTGAAAAGCCATAATATATTTCTGTTGTTAAGTAGTATATACAAAAAAAAATTTGAAAAGTTTGTCCCTTCATGAGCTTCAATAAGGGGTAGTGCACTTGGGTCACAACCCCATGCAGTGCCACAGGCTGAGGGAGGAAAGGGTCAGGAGCACTTTGGCAGAAAGGGACTTGGGGATGCAGGTTGAAGGTGGCTCAGTATGAGCCCAGGTGGCCAAGAAGCCCTGTGGCATCTTGGCCAGCATGACTAAGGAAGCGATCATCCCCTTGTACTCAGCACTGGCGTGGCCACACCTTGAACCCTGATCAGTTCTGGACCTCTCGCTTCAAAAGGGCCTTTGAGATGCTTTAGTATGTCCAGAGAAGGGCAACAAGGCTCATGAAAGGACTAGAAAACCTGTGTTATGAGGAATGGATGAGGGATCTGGGTTTGTTTAGTCTGGAGGAGAGGAGACTCAGGGGGGACCTCACAGATCTCCACAGCTCCCTGAAAGGAGGGTGTAGTGAGGTGGGGACTGGTTTCCTCTACTGTGCCAGCAGGGAGAGGAGCAGAGGAAATGGTCTTAAGAGGGAGATTCAGAATTTTTTTTTCACCTTTAGGATCAAGAACTGGAATAGGTTGCCCAGTAAGGTGGTGGAGTCACCATCCCTGGAGGAGTTCAAGAGAAGTCTGCAGCCGTAGTGGTTAAGGGGTTGCTGTGGTAATGCTGTGTGGATGGTTGGACTGGATGACCTTGTAGGCCTCTTTCATGATGATTCTATGATTCTATGACTAAATTTACCTCCCATGTAAAGGCTTATCTGGTCCATGCTAAACAATCTCCTCTACTTAAGAATACAAGCTTTCTAATAGTTACTTTTCTATTGCCTGTTTTAAATATTTCTTTCTCTACTAAAAAAAAAAAAAAAAAAAAAAAAAGAAAAACACAACAAAACAAAACAAAAGCACAAAAAAAAAAAAGCAAAAAAAGAAGCTACAAATTTCTGAAGATTTTGAATAAAAAAAATTACTCCACAGACATTATGGAAGTTTAGAGGATATTAACAATACCAGATTTGTCTTATTTATGAACATTCTTCAATGAGAGAGAAACATTAAAGGATTAAAGGAATGTATTCATTGTATTCTACCATCTTGCTGAAGAATGTATTAAAGTGAAGCTCTGACAACAGTACTTTGATTTATTTGACCTGAATCATTCACAGGACACTCCATAAGGCAAGATACTAAAACCAGAAAACATTAAAGCTGCAGATAAGGATTTAGGACACTGCAGTTTTAAAAATCAGAATTAAAGCCCTTGGTAGAATATTCCTTAAAGATAGGAAAAATCTTGTAATAAATGTAAGTTAAAAAAGTAAGCCAACCTTGATTTCAGTTCTCCATTTAGGTAAGATGACTATTCACCTCTGGACTTATCTGAGTATGTCCTTGGACCATTCGCTTTCGTTCCAAGGATTATCTGTTTCAAAAAATTTCCTATCTAAACTATGTGAAAACACTTAACGTTAACAAACACATTTATTTAATGCAAATAATTATGAATGTCACTTTCAATAAGGAAAAAGCAAAACTTCTCCTCCACTGTAAGATAACTTATTTTAGCCCAGTTTCATAGTTCTTCATTACATTGTGATGCATTAAAACCAGTTTTCTCATGTGAACACCCAAGAACAGCTTTTCTTCATGCGATTTCTGTACAACCAGGCTATAGAAATGCTAACACTAAACTAAGGCACTGAATACCCATATTCAGGAGGTACAATCTGTTTACTGTTCAGTAATGGCAATGACTGTAGATTTGATCCCTCCTCCAGTAAAGGAAATTCTTTAATGGAGACAAAGAAGACCCTCAAAATTTAGAGTTCAGAGGATGCCACATGAAGACATAAGAACTGTATTCCTTTATTGCAGTTAGAATATATGCCTAACATGAAATAAGTGAGAAAATTTAGGTTTTTTTCAGAAACAATTAGAATTGGGTGTATGCACAACTGCATACACAGTTATACAACAATACAACAATGTATTCTCTTCATTGCATTTTCAAGTTACCAAAATTTGAAGTATTCATAGCAAGTAAGATATCTTTGTGAAACTTTCCTTTACTGTCTTAAACATCTAGAACATTTTTTCTTCATTTACTTTTAATCCTGATAAGTAAGCTCTGCTTGTATGAATCCATGAATATTAAAAACTAGCTGATATTTAATGTTATAGGTTACAAAGCCTTTTACAAAGTATTCTATTGCGACTTTGATATATCACAAATCAAATCACAACCATGCTGACAATTATGTTTAAGTGAGATACAGTGATACACAAAATTCCATCTTGTATCAAAACTGTATGTTTTCCACTGGTCAAACAGAATCTTTACATTGCTTGATTTGAAAATCAAATCAGAAATTTAAATGGTATAACAGAAACAAAACGATTAAACTATTTCCATAAACAATGTCTTGGAACAGAAACATAGTATAGGGTATTAGATAAAATTGATATTTAGTCACTAAATCAGCTGTGGAGCTTAATAAAAACAATAAAACCTAATTTTAAAATGAAATTCTTAATCACAGGCTACTACTCCAAGGGTCCAATGAGTGAAGTTCTCAGTCAAAAAAATAGGAAGAAAATTTTTAAACTGTTAAATAGTCAACGAACTCTCTGATATAGACATGTATACCTCTGCAAAGTTCTTTTGATCTGCTAAAGCTGCATGAAATCCCAACAATCTTGAAGGATAAATACTGACTTTATTGAGATAAAATATGTGAAAATATTTCTTGTAGTTGAATGCAAAATCTAGAGTTTTGTTTGTTTCCCAGGTCCAGCTGAGTCTGGAAGGCCCAGAAATACTAAATTAGCTCAGCTCCCCTGAATCAGTACTGCAGTGCCTCAATTCACATGAAATACAAAATTTCATGTCAGATGAAATTTATCAATCAAGATGTCATTCAAAAAAGATTATCATGTATTTGAATTTGATGTTTCCATTTAAAATTAAAAGCCAGGATAAAGTTGATATTGCATGTAACATTTTGTTGTAAATCTAGATTTGTATGGATCTTACTGAAGGAAAAGTAGTAATGGAAATAGCAGGAAGTCTGGCCCATCCATTCCTCACCTCAACTTCAAATGTATAAATAGCCTAGGTTAAACAAAGAGCTGCCTTCTTCTCTCTCTTACAGCTTAATGTTAACAATTTTATTCCAGAAAGCAATCAAATAAGGAAATGTTGCTATCCTTATCCTACATTAGACTGAATATATAAGGCCTGGGTAAGGGTTAATATCAAAGAGTTTTCAGTGTTTAGTTCTGTAATCATGAATTCCCCTTGAGATGAAGGAACTTCAGCAATGTCTCATTCAGATTGAAGTGCTCATTTGAAAGTAGACACTTTCAAGTAGATACTATTTAAAAGTACTTTTCTTGAGTATTTGAGTCCTTAGAGTCCTATTGCTACTTTTTATTTTAGCAAAAAAAGGCAATAAAATATGCTATATGTTAATCAATCTCAATTTTAATATGAAGAATAAGAAGGGCAGAGTGAAAGGGAGGATTGAACTGACAGTATGTCCAACACTGGTTTTGTGTTTTCACAGATGAATTCTGCAAGTTAAAATAATCATTAAAATAAATTCATTCAGAAGATGATTGGGGACAAATTCTCCCAACTCAAAACTGACAGCCTATAGTTTCAATGCAAGCCAGATTCCTTAAGGTATGAAGCATTCCCAGGGTTTAAAGACACTAAGTTGAATTGATATAGATTATCAAGAATTATGGGTGAAAGACTGAATATTCTTGGACTTCTCTTCCCACCATGATGTTACTCCTTTGCCCAAGTAACTCGCCTAAGCAGGCTGACTCATATAAAGCAAACAAGAAGTCAGAATTCACAAGTCTTATGATATCATTTTTTAGGTTTAAGATACGTTAGACACGCCTTACTGCTGACAAAGATCTTCCACCTCCTCCTTGGCATTCTGCTCATGGACCAGCGGGCACATGGATGCGGGTATCAAAGGAACCAAGAAAAAAATTATTACTCTCTTGATTCTCTGCTCTAGCAAAGGGTTCTTGCCTGTCTGCTGGCCTCAGGAACAACATCCATATCAACAGAGCCACCAGGTTGAATCCAAGCAGTCTGCACAGCCCATCCAGTTCCAGCAGAGCAGGCAGCATGATCGCCACAAGACTGTCAGAAGAAAAGCCAAGTCCAAATGACACCCAATAGTTAAACATGCGAGAATTCCTCTAATATTCATGGGAAAATGATTATATCCATAACGAAGTAGGCCCCAAATGAAATCTATAACAAATGTTAATAATATGGTTTTTGCAGATCTGAGGATTGCTACTCACAACTATAAGTAAGCTGTGTAGGATATAACAGGAAATTAAAAAAGGACTACAGAGGAAACAGTGGGGAATATCAGATTTTCTTGTTAGAAAACTTACTTGGAGGTCCTTTCAAAAAATTTCTTACTCATTATTTCACAAATTAAGTTTTCTTTCTACATTTTCCTTTGAAAACCCAAAGACTTGACATTCCCTACATATTAAGGTTTTTTCCCTAACCATTTCTAAGTTTCTCAACTGATCTCTATTTTCCACTTCCAATTTAGACAAGAATAATAATAATGTTGTGTATTTTTACCATTTGAACATTATGTTTGGGGCTCATAAGAATTTTCTCAGTTGTTAGAGGTAAGGAAAATAAGAAATAAACAGCTGACTCCAAATCTTAACCAGCACAGCAAGAAATGCAACCTAGCCTCATGGGTTTGATGACAAGCAAGATAAAACAAATAATTTACAAATAATATGGGCACAGAAACAACACGGAAGAACTTGGAAACTAGCTTCATCTTTCAATCACCATCTGAGCAGTTAAGAAAATTATACTGAGCTTATTTATAATTACTCTTCTTTGAAACCTGGCTTTCAGGTTATCAGCCCACATTAATTTTCAAAGCAAACTTCTCCCACATGTTTTTGCTTGCTTGCCTTCTCCAAAGGTATTTCTCAAATATCCATGGTTTTATTTTTCTTGCTAAATGAAGTCTAAACCCAAAGCCCTCTGTCTCAGATAATTTATTTTTTGTGAGTACATCCTGTTCTCTACAAACTAAGTGTTAGAAACAAATTTTCTTTTGTATCACCGCAAAGATTTTTCAGGGACTAACCAGACACCAAACAATTTTATCAGTGTTAGTTCTTTGATAAAATTCAGGAGAAGGGCATGATAAAATGATACAAGTCATGATGTCCCATTTTTGACCAGTTTGTGAAATGCAGCAGAAGCCCTGGCACTATTCATCTGACCATGAACAGTGCTGGCAGGGTTTTTCCATGCCAAACTTGTCAGCGAAAAACCCTGCTCCATGAAAGTACTGCAAGACCTTGTTCTTTCTTAAGGAATTGGCTGCTCACGAGAAAAAACAATCCCTTATAAGTTAAATATTTCATCCTGGCATTTCATGCCTTATCAACTACACAACTCTATTGGCTTCATTTCCATTCCTTTTTTTTTTTTTTTGTGTCTGCTCTCCAGCACAGTTTTAACCTATTTTTCAATGTGGTATCAGATTCTTGATGTCTTCCATCCTGCTCCACAGTGCTCAGGAGAAGCTGCCTACACAGAAGTGCAGCCACAGGCATTAGGACCTTTCAGAGCATACACCTTTTAGTGAGGTGTATGCACGTCAGAGGCCATCAGCCCCAGATGGACAGATTTACCTTCTGTGATCCTGCCCAATATCCCTGTGAACTTCTGGAACACCTGAACCACAGCAGTCCTTCAGCAATTAAAAATCACCTGTAATTACTTTGACTTTGGTGAGAAAACTAAGTTCAAAAGTACAGGACAAGCAGCATAAAAAGTGACTAAATGTAGTCCATTTGACTAAACTGTAAATACCTGATCTGTGGCTAGCCACATTTATCCATGATACCATCAGCCAAACATGATAGCATGATAAGCACTTTTCCAAGCGGGGATGAGAGGCATGGCTGAAGGCAAGTTTGACCTGCAGATCAGTGCATGGTGCCAGCGGGAGGGTCATTAGAACCAAAACAACTCAGCCCAGGACCTGAATGCAGGTTGCACCATGCCTTGCAGACACAACTGTATTATATATCTACACTGGGCAAACACCAGGAGATACAAATGTTCATGGAACCAAGAATGGCTGAGCTCTGCTCAGGATGGCTCTGCATTCTCAGCTCCATCCAGCCCCCATCCCCTTGGGAGGGCAAGAAGGGACACTGCTGGAGACCTGTGGCATCGTGTCTTCCTGAACCAGTGTAAAAGCTTGTTCCCAGATCAACCAACCTTGAAACACTTATTACTAAAATTATAAACACATCTTCAAACACTTTTGCAAATATTTTTTTTAGTTAAAAAAAAAAAAACACACTGAACAAAACCTAAAGAACCCCAACTGACTAACCAAATAAAAACATCTACCAGAACATCCCAACCAACTCCAGAATCTAGTTGTTAAAAGTGTTTCTACATAAGACAACTTCATATGGCTTGTTCTATAGTGCCACAAGAGGACACTCTTGAACAGTGGTTTTATTTTTAATAAGGACAAGCGCTTCACAAGTTATTTTGTATTCTGTATTCTTCTTACAAGTTATTTGTATTGTTAAATACAGATTTCTGATCCCCAGCAACCCAGAAGATAGGGACATGTCTTCTTATTCATTCCATCTCAGTTAACCTGATGTTTCAGGCAGTAAATAATTAACATTTTGTTATCATAACTGCTTTAAAAGTTTAAGATAAACTAACAGCTATAGCCCATTGTTTAAGTTGCATTAGTCTTGGTTCATAGAGCTTTTTCTTATACTCTGCTCACAGCTTTTCTCTGAAAATCCTATGATGTATTTTACACTTTAGTTGCAGCTAAAGTTGCAACACTTACACTTCAGTTGTTGGAAATGTGCTGTTTCCATATGCATAAAACTCAGGTACCAATACCCATTTACTTTGTCTTTAATTGCCAGGAGCAACTAGGCAAATATACCTTTTTTAAAAATACAACTTAATAAATACATTTTGATAAATATAAAACTATGTTCTTAAATATAGTGATTGTATTAAAAATATTGTATTGAATAACTGCAGTGCCACTGCCTCATAATTATTTTGAAGACATCAGGTAAAAGTTTTTTAGATGGAACAAAGCAAGTGATTACAATATGTGAATAATGCATTAAAACATCTGAGGTGATGTAACCCAATAATCACTTTGGGACAAATGGAAAAGAAAGAAATAAAATATCTTGCTTCTTTATAGTCAACTCAGTGGAACAAGTGCTTACAATAACATGTAGAATCTACTTCCATTTCAATCTTTATATTACCTGTGGTAAGTCCTTTTGCCTGAACAGGAACAAAAAGAAATAATAGTTGAATGATAAGTTACCATCTTCATACATACATACATACATACATACATACATACATACATACATACATACATCTTAACAACAAACTGATTAGAAACAATAGAGTTTAAGACAGCTGGTGATCTGGTTATATTTGGGTTAAATGTGTTTCACATTTAACTTCATTTTAAAGTATTCTGAAATGGTTTGTTGTTTTGGGGGAAGAGAGGAACTTGAAGTTGTTATTTAGGGGTGCTAATTACACTTTTAACTCTGATTTCTGTCATGGCAGCAACTAAGTAGGTGCAGGAGATCCCAATTACCTGAACCTTGACCAGTGTGTCTGGCTCAGGGATATTCTGCTAAGACTTACTTAGGACCTCCAAATCTCTTTGCTGGTTTTAGTTCAGTCTGATGTGGTAATTACCTTTAAAACATATTTTCCCACATTACTAGATCCTGTCTGATTCATTACAGCATTTCCAATAGGCTAAATCCACCAGACACCATAAACTGGAAGGATTTGGAAAATGAAAATGTGAAGAAACTCATAGTAAAACTATCTCTGAAGAACACCCAGTTTATAGCTGATAAAAACCACTGTGGTTTTTATCATTTCTACTTTTTGTTTATAATCTATGTGGGAGCTTGGATAAATGCATATGCAAATAGGATTACGCTCCTTACTTTGTATGTCTTTGGAGAGAATATAAATACCATAATTATCAAGGCTTTCTAGTTTTAAAATGTTTAGCTAGATGTGGGGTCTACTCTATTAATACTGATAGTGATTACATAATTTTAGGTTTACTATATTCTTTTTTCTAGGTTTTTACTTTGTGATGCATCAGTGGAGCTTCTTGGGGGAAATATCTTGTGATTTCAGGGTTTTGCTGATCAATTTTTACTAAATGCACTTCTTGCTGCCCTGCCAAGAGAGTACTGATAACGCCAGAAGTCAATATGCAGAGTACAACCATAAAGCCAGAGCTGTTACTCAGAGGCAGAAGTGACACCTGCAGAGCCAAAATCTTTGAAACAGATTTCAAAGGGTCCTGATGTTTTATAAAGATTCTGAGAGAGCAATTATAGTAGAATTGTTTATAATTGCGGGTTTTTAACAAATATAGCAAAATGACTGTTGCAATGCAAGTCATAAAAATTTGCACATATTACACACTATTACAGACTAAAAAATTGGTCATGCTGTCCAGCACACCATATTCAGGACTAAGCTGTTTGTGTTTTGAAGCCCAGGGGCAATGCTGAAGTTCAGTACAATTGTTTGTGTATCCAGGGCATGCACTGAATTTGCACATGAGAGATGAAAGCAGAAGAGAGGCTTTGGAAATGACATTTTGACAGGTGGAGCTTTGTGGAGGGCAATTCCCTAAATCAGACCAGCAAAGGAGACTTTGATTGTAAAAACAACATACACGAAGGAGGAAGTCATGAGTACATGGCTGGCAGTAGAGATTCTGTTTTCAGCTTCTGAGCTTCCTTCCCACATTAAACAGGGCTGCTGTGCTATTGTAAGGGCACTTAAAATAGCCCAGCTATGGGGCACTATGACAAGGCTGCTCACACATTGAAAGGTGAGTCCTTTCCCTGAGCACCGATAGCACTTCAGCTCTTTAGAGATGCAATGTTTTATCTCATTTCTGAGATTCCAAAAGAACTTTTTGGGAAAACAATGTGTTTGGGAAAGGGCAGGGACAACTAGTGAAGATGTCCTATAAATCTGTGACTGCAAAAGTTGTGGGGGTATAGTAATGGTCCCAAATATATGATAAGTAACATTTATGGTGAGCTGTCCAAAGGAAATACAAGTCAGTTACTATGGCTACTCTGGCTTAACAGTAGGTTGAAATTTCAAGGGCAAGTTAGACAGCTATGAAGCAAAATTGACTCAATCTATTTTTCACCACCAGTTGATGTTTATTTTGGTTTTATGCCCATTAGCGCAACAGAGATATTTCCTTACATTGCCTTTGTTATTACAGCTCCCTGTGGTCATATCAGGATTTCAGGGAGAAATGGCTCATGCCATGAGCTAGGCAAAGCCAGTAAAACAGTGGTGATGGTCACTGTGCTACTGAGTTGGGTATATCCAGGGTTTATACAGCTTCTGAGTGAGGATTACATCTGTTGACTTAGCTCTCAAGAAGCTTTAAGCAAACTTGGTGCTCAGAAGCTTTTATTTAGGTTTTGGTTTTGCAGAAGTGATTTTTTCCAATACCCAAAGTGTATGTCATGCACACCCAAAGTGTGCATACAGCTCTATCTTGAGGAAGAAGAACCTGAATATATAAGAATGTAAAGATTTGAGAAAAACATATTAGATGACATTTAAGTTTCTGTTGATAGGTTCATTGCATTAGAAGTTAATTCAAAAGTACCTGAAGCCTTTCAAAACTTCTCTTTAGGGAATTATTCATGTGCATAATACTGAAACACAGAAAATACTTTAAAATGTATTTAGAACTAGGCTTTTCAGAAGACACTATAGGCAGTAGAGCTTTTCATTATGAATTTGACATAAGATATATAGTATTACAAATGAGAGGCTTTTCATGTTGTTTTTTCTACAGCTTTTTCTAGAAATAGATGCCCTATTCAGTCATATTTAATCATTCTTCTATCATAGAATACTGTATAATTATATACTTATTGTACATTTAAATATATATTTAAATCTTTGTATTTAATTAAATAGATTCAAAGAATATACTTAATTATTCTTCAAAGAAATGAGACCTATTTCACCTGGACTTTTAGTCAATTTAAACCAATGATGACAAAACTAGCAATTAGTAGGTAATATTTTTTTGTCATGACACTGATGAAGATGCTAGTGGGCCACTTTGCTTCTCCAAAGTATCTGCCATCTCGTGAACTCAACAAATATTTCTTCAGAGAAAATAAAAGTAAGCTAATATGGGAAAGGTCAGAATTGAATAAATAGAAAAGGTAATTTTTCAAGTACTTGTTGAATTTTTATTTTTATAAAAATGTTTTAGTTCTCCATCACTATACGATGCTGAAGTAGAAATTACTGCCTTATTGTTCTTCAATGTAACACACAAGCACTGAGCTGTGGCTGGTTATAGCAGCTGATGTGTGTGATGAGCTGTGCCACAGCTATAAATTCATAATGCCCTTAAGCATTACAGGCACGAATAATGCCCATGTTTTCTGGGAGTGAGCTATGAGACCTGTGGGCAAGCTGTGAACCTTTGTAAAACAGGATCTCTGCAGGGAGCTCATCTGGCTGACATCAATCACCTGCCCTAAGAGAAAGAAACCCCAAGCAAGACAGCTTCTGTTATAGTTTGGGCCTGGCAAAGCCAGAGCCCCCATGAGTATACCTCCTCCCTGAGGTCTGCTGTGAGATGTGACCAGGAAATAAGCAAAGCAGGCTCCAACCTTAACATAAAGAAAAGTTTATTAACTAAACTACACACACAATTACTAAACTACACACACAAAAAAAAAAAAAAGAAAACACAAGGAGAATGAAAACTACACAGAAACACTTCCACCTCCTCCTCCAGATCCCCAGTACAATTCATCTCCCAAAATTATCCACACTCGGTCTGGCACCACCCTTTAGAAAATCAAATCTTCAGCTCATGAAGAGTAGACGGAGTCCTTCCTTGTACCACGGACTTCTTGTCACAATTAGCACCGCCCGGAGTCCTGCTATCTCGTGACATCTCCTTTCCATGCCAAGGTGCTCTCACCACCAGGCATGGGATGGGGCAGAGGCCTGCTTTCAGGGTGGGCCTTTTAAGGATGCCTTGCCTCGTCTCGTTCCAAGCAGGTTTGTCCCCCCCCATTTCTTCTATACCCCCTGGGGCCGAGGGGTCTCAACACCAAACTCTCCTGGCTCCGAGCCTCCGCTTCCCCCTGCAATGCAGCCTCTGTATCACCAGGAAACAGTCCATGGATATACAACAAGAGTCCAGCAAAATTGCCACTCCATCTTCCTCCATTCCTTCAACATCTCTCTTTCTCTCTGCCAGACCCCCTTACTGGCCTGTTTCTTCCTTCATCTTCCACTCTTATCCCTTTCCTAGGAAAGGTAATGTTCCGTGAAGTTCTCACTATCCACAAGAGTTAAAAGCTCTCCCAGGCGGCTGGGCTGCTCGCTGCCCCCCCCCTTCTCCTCCCAGCCGTGCTGCCGGCACATGATATCAAGTTTCAAGGTAACAGCACAGGCTGCATTCTCTCTCCGTCTCCAAAAAGGTGGGGGGGGGGGGGGGGGGGGGAGGGGGGAAATAAACAGGTCGCTCGATGCTCCCCCACCCTTCCACCGGGTCCGGGCCAAGAGCCCTGCTTTTAACTCCTTGGGTTTGTGGTCTCAAGAGGCGGATACAATACCCCACTGGTCAAACCAGGTGCTCATCTTAAAATCCGAACACCCATTGGTAACCACAGCAAAAACAACATATCCCAGATGTCCCATTTCCGGTCAAACCACGACAGCTTCTAAATGTCACAGCAGCTCCCTCAGATTGCTGAGGATAAAGCTGATGAGGGAATCACCTTTGTAAAGGTGCAGAATGAAAGACGTAACACTTTGGCGTCAGCTTTTAGTATGGTATTTAACAGCTGTGACAGCTGAAGTCTTCACAGAGTGTCCCAGGCATATGTCTTTTTCCATATAAAATGACAGTTTAAGGAAATCCACAGTAAATCCATGCAAACAGAAGAGATAATTACTCCTTTGGGATTTAAACACAACTAAAGCCTACACAACCAAACAAAATATTAAGAAGTGTACCTTGACTTCCAGGTGAAGTTTCTTGCCTTCTAGTTCTTGCGATCTCCAGTTTGGTCCACGCAGCTGTTGTCAAGGACCTACAGCAAGTATTAGCGCCAAAAATGCAACCTGATTTCTTTAAATGCACCTCTGGCATGACATTTCAGTGAAATGTAGTTTTAGAGAAGTATGTGTGATTATTCAGAAAGAAGTTATGGCAAGTGCTGAGTTTCTACCCAAAGTAAAAATACTTTGTTTTACAAATGCTAGTTTCATAAATTATGGTAGGACTTCAGAATACAAACAATGTTGAGGAGGATATATTTTATTCTTATGTTAAAGCAGGAAAGCAACCTCTTTTGAAGGCTGTATTACAACCTGCATCCTTTTAACTGAATTAATAGGTCTACCTGTACTATATAGTACTGTTTTTTTTACGTTTCAAATTGCCAGAATTTATTTAGATTTTGGCACTTTCTGTACTGTACAGTAATGTCTTCATCTAAATGTTTTATGTGCTCAGGAAGTAGCTTCTGTTTCTCTTAGCTCCCCAGAATTATAACAAATTGCTTCATTGCAGACTGTATATTTCTTACCAAATACTTTTGCTCTGTCAGAGCACCAAACCAACTAAATGTAAGAAAGCACCGCTTTTTCTACATAACACTCTAGCTAGACCTGCCTCTACAAATCACAGCCATGTGTCCACTACCATGGCCTGACTGTAAACCAGCCTCTCAGTTTTCATTCAGTGTGCAGCAATTGTATCTCAGTACTCTGACTCACTCTTATGTGGTTACCAGACAAACCAACAGTCTCTTGGTAAATGAGCCTGAAACCATGTTAATAACATCCTATTTTAAAGTACTTTTTAGTGTCTCACCAGCTGATGAATGAAGAAAATCATATTGAAAACATTGTAAAAGTAATGAGAAATCTCTACTATATTATATTCCATGTACTTCATGTCAAAAAGTATCATTTATAGAAAATCTTTCCCCATACAAACTGTCATAACTACAGAAAGCTTTTCTCCAGTGTAATTTTATTAGGGATTTCTGCCATCATATCAACATACAAAACAATCAGGATGTTGACATATAGAAATGTGAAATTCACTGTACAAAGATAAGGCTCAAGTTACAGGTATATTTTCCCCTTACACTCCATGAAATAAAACCATTTTTAATACTTCCCAGAGTTGTGTTTATAAATGTTGGACAAACCACAAAATAGATTTCAAGTACATAACATTTTACAATATAATCCAAGCACAGACAGAAATACACAATATTGTACCTATAGACACTCCACAGTCCAAGTCTGTCATCTTTACCAGTAAAAAGCTGCTACACTCTCTTAATGTGCCCAACCACATCCTTCTGTGTATGACATGGTCCTGGCCTTTAAGTTATAACACTTTCATGACTTTTAGTTAAATTACTTTGATAGACCAGGGAATATCAGGAAGGAAAGGTGAGAATATTAAAATGCCAGATGTGAATGTATGCACGTGGTTAGTAAATGCAAGCTCATGTGCACACACACTTGCATCTAACCCTGCACAAAACTCCACTGCACTGCTCAATTTTTGAGATTATGTTCTGATGCAACTGAGCTATTTTCTGACAAGAGTTAAATCAAGCATTGCAATACTACTACTTCTGGGGTGCACAGGGACAAGTCTATCGTAACCAATTTTTTTTTTTTTAAGTGACTCTCAGACTTTCTAGGAGGTTGTATGGAACCATGTCTTCACAGTCCATCAGGATGTCTGCTCTCACAGCCTTCACCACTGAAAACACCTTTTCTGACCCCTATATTTAGAAACAATGCAAATGAATAATTTCAAGTTAAGATCAAATGTCTACATTAGTTCACTCTCCATTTCTATTAGACTGAATGATTATTACCTTGTGGGAAAGGATCATTTAGCTGCAAGTAGCACAGGAAGAAATAGACATTAAATAACTAATCATTAATGATTCTTCTGGGACACAGATTATAAAGGACAAACAAAGACAATAAAAAACACAGTTTTTTAATTTAGCCTTTGTTGGAGGGGAGATGAAGAGTAATCCAAAAGTTTTCAGCTGAGGAAAGGAACTCCTAAGCCCTGTAACTGTTCTGTCTTTTAAAAACTGGAGAAGATTAGAAGGGAAGGAAAAATCCTCTATGAAAATTGCCATTTTAAAACTAGACACTTGCAAAGGCTTACAAGAGAAAACCAAGCAAAAGAGATTCCCTGTAACTGAAACTAATGGAATTTATTTAGTAGGAATTAGACGTGGTTGCAATGTGTAAAATGCACATCTAATAAAATAGCCTCAAATATGTTTCCGATTCATAAATGTCTAAGCAGGAGAAAGAGTCTGAAGCCAAAATTCAAGTACTTTAATTTAAATATGAAACAAGGCTGCACTAAGATTGTGGGAGAGGAGGGATAAAAACTTTCTTGTCTTAGATACAACCTCTGTGGTATATTTGAGGGTCTTCAAATGCTCTCAGCATTGACAAGATTTTACATACGTATGTTCTCTAAGCTATATTGGAATACTTTTAGATATACAAATCCATGTTACACAAAACAGCATTAGATCTTGTAACTGGGCTCATAATAACAAGGAATGAGGGTGAGTATGGTGCTATATGTGAAAGGAAGTATATTACTATGCACAGAAAATATGTTGTCTTAGAGATTAGTCATAAAGGGCATCAAGCATGAAGATTCATCTCTTAAAGTGTTTAAGCCTTTAAGTGTGAGCCAGTAGATTATTTTGACATCAACTGTACAGCCTAATGCTTTGCTTTTTAAAAGAAGTATGAAAAATTTATTCCTTTTTCATCTTTTTATCTTCTTTATGATTTTAAAAAGTAGCTTGCTCACCTACTGATTTATTTTTGCATCCTTTTTTTCTTTTTTCTTTTTTTTTCTTTTTTTTTTTTTTTTGCTACTTATTATTATTGTCTTCCGTTATGTACAATAATCTACATTTAGACTGAAGACTCAATCTTTCTCTAAACGTACTTGGACTATCTTGTAAGGACTTTCTACAGAACTGATAAAGTGGAAGACAACCTGACAGATAAGAAGAAGGATCATTTCAGTTCTGCCCACTTCCCCAAGCTTTAGAACTGTGCCTTTCAGAAATTCTTTTGCATACTTGCTGTCATTTCACCTTGCCCAGGCAGCCCCTACAGAACTTGAGTGAACTTTCTGTTTCCCAAACACAGTCCTTTTGTGTAGAGCTACATTAAATTCATTCTCCAGCCATAGTTTAAAAACAAAGAATTGGTAAAACACTAAAAACACCCTGCATGCCCCTCTACATTATTCTTACCAATGTGTACATTTAAATAACATCATAAGTTGTCTTTTACTAAAAATTTACCAAAATATCTTAAACACATAAAAATATAAAAAACAAACAAACAGAAAAACAAACAAAACCCAAAAACCCAGCATAAACATTGCTTGTATAGGCATTGGTTAGAAGAGATTGTTTCACTAAGGAGTATATTCAAAAAGGTTTTCTTTCAATATCATCAGTTTTAGTGTCATGATTGAAAGGTTAAGGACAATGAAATTTATTGTGACCCTATCTTATATAATGTAATAAATGAGATAGAAGTCTGAAATGTAATTAAATAAAGCTTCTTTTTGGTTATTGAGAGGTGACTGTATAAGCTGGTAACTAAAATGGCAATTTAAGTATGTAAAGGGAACTTAAGAACCTGACAAGTCTGTAATGAAAACACTAAATGAGGATATGAAGGCAGCTGCCAACAGATGGGCCCAGGGGCATTATCGAAAGCTGTCACTAACTGAAATTTTGAATATAGCCCTTAGTTGTACTATATTAATGTAAAATTTAAAAACTGCCCAGAATGTCACGAATGAAGTTTATTTTGCAAGCCATCCACTGCCTAAGGGGGCAGTAATATTCAATATGAAACTGCTGAAACTCCGGCGTCTGGCGGATTTCATGAAGGAAAGAGATTTGAAGGTCCGACTCCAAGAGCACAAGGAAAAGGGGGAACACAAACAACAATAGTCCAAGGCCTACAAGAAAAAGTCTGGAGAAACTCTTCACAAAAGCGTTCACCTCTATGTTGCCCATCAGAAAGTCATAGCTCCACCTGAGGGCTCTCCGAGCTTCTTTCAGTTCTTCCTCCTCTGCAATTAAAAATGCATTTTCATCTGCTTCAAGTTCCTCAAATGAATCGGTATCATCTTTCTCATTCTCTGCTCTTGGGCAGGTATCAAAGAGCATGTCAATCTCATCATCAACCGGTGTGGGCAGCAAGCTGGCACTTGGATTGTATACCAGCTCTGAGATGGTTAAGGGTTCCTCTTTCATCTTCTCTTCCTGTTCAATGGCAAAATCAACATCCTTCCCAGTATCCTTTACTGGAGAGCTTGAAGTCACAGGTACTGAAATCTCCTCTTCCTTTGGCAGCTGGATACCTGAAGAAATGAGATGAAAAAATAATACTAAATTTCTCACAGCCTGGGGGCAAAAGTCAGCCTTCCAGGAGTATAAAATAGATGTATGGAAAGAATATTCTGCAATAATTTTGTGTATTAAAACCAGACTGTACATAATTATCAAAAACTGGAAAAGCTTTTTGAAGAGGGCAGTATCTTTACAATGCTGCAGTACATCAGATCTGCTTAAGAGGGTCTGATGTAGCTACCAATGATAACAGTGTAGCGCAAAGCAGAAAAGACAGCACCAAACACTGTGATTGCTCCAAGCCAGGAGCATGAACAGCTGAATAAGACATGACATTATTTTGGTCCTCGGCTGTGAACATGAACGTGCAAGAAGTCTGACATAAAAGTTGTCAGCTGCTAGTACTTCTACAGGGGCCAAAACCAGCAGCTGAGGATTAGCAAAATGAAGGGCAGCTCTAGCTCAGCCATTCTTAGGAAGCTGCAGTTGCTGGAAGTACAGCACCTCAGAAGAATGTAGACTCTGCTTATTAAAAAATTCAGTTCACACGTTGTCTGTTGGCTGGATATCCTGCACAGGGCTTTGCTTACCAGAAACACAATTACACACCTATAACGGCCTTTAATACTGGAGAAAGAAACAAGAGTGAACATACATTCATTTTAAAGAGACAAATGGAAAATTAGATATGGTCCAGAAAGTACAGTGCTAGGAACATTTCATACACACATGCAAACAAAAAAGGCCAGCCAGGCTGCAATTAGGAGAAATCCTTCCTGTCCTTTTTACTTTTTCCTCTAGAAATATCATGTATCCTTTGCTTATTTTCCATGTAGACAAAATTCATCTGCACTATGAATAGAATGACCTTTCAGAGGGAAGGAGAAGGTGATTTTGTCATGTGAGCAAAGTGCAGGAATGTCACCAAGAAAATGTAGAAAAATGAGACAGACTTTAGAATGGCATTGCATTTAAATATTTCCCTACACAGGATCTATATCAAGCAGGATTTGCATCACAGCCAGACCTCCTGCCCTCAGAAACAGAAGGTCACAGATTTGTACCATACCCACATCCCATGCTTATAAAAGACACCTGTTATAGCTTTTCAAGGAGAGTTAATCAATGACAGTTTATAGTAACTCTTTTTTAGGCAGTGACCTGACTTTCCTGCCGGCCATTACTGCTTGCTTTAGTCTAGTGGGAACTTCCAGAAGGGAGCAAAGCCCTGTCCCAGCTGCCAGTTCATATCAGTTGGATGTTTTGTGGCATTACAGCTCGCCTCCCAGCTGTGTTGTGTCATGGTGCCCAATGTCACAGCTAGTACAGACACTGGAGGCCACTGCTCTGCTCTCCACATAAAGAGCACACAAAGCACAGAGGCAGAAGCAGAGCAGAGCTTACTGCATGGTGGGCATTCTGGGATGCCTGTTTTCCATTTCCCCTTGGCCTGGAAGGAGTTCAATCCAGAGTTGTTGATCCCCTGCCAGAAAGAGGATTAAGCAGCAACGGGACTGAAGGAAGCATCAGGGAGAGAAGTGTGTATTGTGGGAGCGGGAATGAGAAGGCAAGGTACATCTGTCGGCAGCTCAGAGACAGAAGGAGCTGCTGATGGGACTGCAGTGGCTCAGTGCCCAGCCCCACGCCAAGGCCAGTGAGGCTGGAAAGTGCCAAGTACTGATGTGAAAGTTTAGCACCCAAGCAAAAGGGCAAGTGGGACATTTCAGCATTCCCACTCAGCTTTGGGTGACCCCTCCCAGCACGAGTCAGCACTGTTCTGAACAACATTTGTTCTGAAGGTGTTGCAATGGGGCTCTCCCAAGGAGTTGTGTGCCATTTTAGGAGTCCTGCACTAGCTACCTCCTGTGCTTTGGTGCTATATGCTGGTGTATATATATATATATATATATGTACATTGTTTTGCATGTTCACTTCAAAAGAAATAGCAATACTGTTCAAAATGAACAGTACTACAAATTCAAGGTGTTTAAGAACTAATGTAGTCCCAGCATACAAACCTCTTATTGCTGTCATTATATTAAACCAAGATGTCTTGCATCTATTTGAAACCAGTATTTAACCTCTGAGATGTAAAAGTACAAAACACACATCAATAATAATGCTTTTTCAATTTTGCTACTATGTTTCAATCAAGGGAGTTAGGTGTATTCTGATAGATTCTGCTGTCTTCACTGAGTGGTGAACTCAGGAAACAAAGACAACCAGTCGCTGCTGCTACTCAAAGACAAATCACTGCAAGAAGCAGTTTCTCATGTAGCTACTGCACTCACTGCTTTCTAAATTTCAGATATCAAAAGAGTAACAATATTCTAATCTTTGCCAGAACACTTTCAGTTAATTCTTTGATTAAAAACTAATCTGCTGAAATGAAGATTCAATGCAAAGATTTAACATAGGTTAGTAAAAACTGAAACAATTCAACCTATACATCAAAGCCCATACATCAAAGCCCATTCAAGCCCATACATCAAAAATTATCAGTACTACAGAAAGCATGGAAAAACAAATTTTAAAATGTCCTATGACATTACGGAAATGGACATATTTAGTGAAGGGGATCTTTAGCAAAGTCATTTCCTAAAAAAAACACCCCTTTGCCGTTCATAGCAATACTGAATGCTTTTTGTTTCTTGGGTTGCACTCTTCCCGTGTGTAGTGAAAAAGGGAGATAAATCAGACTGCCCAAGTTCTACCTTCCTCCACCAGCCTTAGAACTATTATTCAGTCAATGAAATTATTCAGTATCAAGAAAAATAAACCAGATAAAGTTACAAAATGGAAAACTCAACTATTGCATTCAGCTCATATTTAAAATCTACTATGTTCTAGCTTAACAACTATTTCATTTTGGCATAAATTGCTATAGTTTCAAAGTGTTTCTCCCAACCTCAGTCACAGAAAAATACAAAGGTAAAATTCCAGTCCCTCATTTGTTACCAATTAACAAATAAATCTACAAATTTCTGTAAGTTAATAAATAAATTTATGGTTTTTTCTCATTCATTCTCCATTTGCCACTTCATTCTTGTCAGTAAATTGTCCTTATTCTCTGCTGTAAATGTCATTTACAGTACAGTTCCTTTCCAAGAAACAACTATTAACTTAAACTGGGGTAAGAGGGTTTAAAAAAGAGGATTGAGTAAAATAAATTTAAATTTACCAGCCCTTCTGGCTGTGATCTTGGAGCCATGCCGCAGTAAACGAATGCACACTTCCTTGTTGCAGTGGTTAACCATCCGCAAATGAATGCTTCTCTTGGTCTGGATTTTTACAAGACATTTCACCATGTTGACTATTAATTCCTCTTCTCAAAGTCTTGTAAAAGCTCTAGCCATACCAGCTTTGACCTTTTATTAAGTTCCCACCGAGTTTCAAGAGACTAACACACAGGTTGCTCTCAATGAATCAAATGACAAGCTTCTAACATGGCCAACAAAAATATCCCAGCAGGGAACAGAACCAGAGGTTATTTTTAAACATTTCCAAATGCCTCATAATGTACAATACAAACTTTCACAGCACCCATCTCAGTTAGCAGTTGCTAGCATAACAGCTGAACCACACACAGAGGCATAAAAATATCTAAGGCACCAAAACATAGTGCAGTTAAAAAAGAGGCCAGCATCCATAATCCCATTATTTTTCTAAAATGCTTTAATATGCCAGTAATGTCAGTTCCCCATCACTGCCTGGAAATTATTTGTGAAACATGTAAATACAATGGAAAAATCCCATGCTGTGCTCACAAATCTTACCCACAAAGCAAACCAGTGAGACCAAAATACATTAATTTCTAGCCTAGAATAAGAACCTGACCTACCCATGTAAAAGAAGAACAGAAAATTTCTAGGACTGGGAAAAAAAATTCTCTCTTTATGTATGAGCTCCAGCTCCTGCTTGAGGACAGTTGTTGGACAGATTCTCCTTGGACAGAAAGAATTGTTGTTTCAGAAGGCTGGGCACTTCCCTGTTCCTGCCCAGCAGAGATATACACGTTCCCAAAAATGCATGATGCACCTATGCTGGCTGCTGATAACTTGCTCCAGCTGGGAGCTGGAAGGCAACCATATGCATAACATCACACTATCCTAGTGGGAAAGAAACTCTTTCCTGGTACACCAAAGCCACAGAGAAGAGACAAACTGCAAGGAGTGTACTGGTGGGGATGTAGTCTCTCACTCCCCAGAGAACTCACCTGTAATGTTTATGACATTGTACTACCCGAATCCTCAGTATCTGTTCTCTTTGTACCGAAAAATCAGTGATGTGTATGCAAATATGTGGGAAAGAGAGCGGCCGGGGAGGGAGTCCTGCAAATGTCTATTTTACACCCAGCTGTTTCTCTCGTAAAAGACATCTGCTTCAATTAAGCTTTTTGGAAAGCATTTTTATGATGGCTCTTTTTTCTTACACAGCCTTTTTTCTTACACAGTATAGTACAAATATCCAGCAAAGGTCCTGTTTTCTTCCTCTGCCAGAGCAAAGATTTCTCTCTTCCTTTCCTTCTCTGCAAACACTTTTTTGTGGGTGTGAGGAAAGATCAAGTACCCGTTTGCTTCCTATCTCCATTTTTTCATCCCTTCAAAAATAAGATTCTGTCTTCTTTTCTCATTTTTATTCTCATAACTGTCATAAGAGCCAAAACAGGATCATTAAATCCTAACTAAAAGAGGTTAACTCTTCATTGTATATGCAGCTACAAAAACTGGAAAGCATGAATTTTTACAAAAATCTAACCACCAATGTCTTCAATACATAAAGGAAGGCCTATACAAGGATTCAAGTGTCAGCCAGACAAGGTTGTGAAAGATTTCCAACATTTGACACATTTCCAAATGCCTCATAACATTGCAAACTTCCACAACATCCATCTGAGCTAGCAGTTGCTAGCATAACAGCTGAACCACACAGAATTATAAAAATATCCAAGGCGTCAAATCTTAGTGCAAGGAGAAAAAAGGCCAGTGTATTCCTACATACTGATGTTGAGAAGTAAAATCTATTGTTTATGTTTCATGTGACCATGCTTATGCAAAAGAGAAATGACTGTGTTAGTTTCAAATTGTTCCCCATAATTTTATCTACACATAAGTAAGGGAGAAATCTTAAAATCTTACAACTGACTCAGAAACTCTGAGTCTATATTAATTCTCTATATTAACTCTCTATATTAACTCTCAGCAAGAGACTATCTAAAAAAATTTTAAATAGTTATAGCTACAAAAGCGCCACACAACTCTCCTCTACAACCAAATTTTACACAGCCAAGCACCCACACAGAGACGGACAGTTAGACTGATGGTAGCAGATGTGTGCTCACTCCTGCTCATAGAATCATTTAGGTTGGAAAGACCATCAAGTCTGTTAACCAGCACTGCTGTGTTCACCACTAAGCCATGTCCCCAGGCACCATACCCACACACCTTTTGAATGCTTCCATGGAGGTTGTTGGTTCAACCATGTCCCTGGACAGTCTGTCCCAATATCTGACCATCCTTTTGGTAAGGAAATTTTTCTTATATCCAAACTATACCTTCTCAGGCGTAATGTGAGGCCACTTTCTCTTGTCTATTATTTATTACCTGGGAGACAAGACTAATCCCCACCTGGCTGCACACTCCTTTCAGGGAGTTGTAGAGACTGGTAAGGTCACCCCAAGCCTCCTCAAGACTAAACAACCCCAGGTCCCCCAAGTGCTCTTCACAGGACTTGGGCTCCAGATCCTTCACTCACACCAGTGCCCTTCTCTGGACATTCCCCAGCCTCTCAATGGCATTCTTGCAATGACAGACCCAGAACTGAACTGAGAATTTGAGGTGCAGCCTCACCAGCACTGAGCATAGCTCAGTTCTTGCTCCATGTGTAGCTGAACACATTATGTTTCTTGCAGTCCTGCTATACAGATTCTGTGGCTGCCTTCTTTTACTGTCTGATTTTGGACAGACTACTGCCTTTGCAGATGCAAGTCCATTGTCTCCAGATTTTCTAGCACCAGATGCTATCACAGCTTCACCTTTTTGAGTAGACTATTTTTTTAATAAGGCAATACCATACCTCTCCAGTCACAGGATATTAATGTAGTTTCAACAAAGTAGTGAAAGTTTCATTTTGGTCACCTGATATTTTTGTGCTGAGATTTCATGCATGAATTATTCATCTGATAACACTGACTTTTTTGCCTTTTGAACAACAAAATGAAAGTATGCTTCACTGTGCTGAGACATATACAGAGATACCAAGGCTATTTCATGTCTGTAGCACACTAAAAGCAGTCTCCCAAGGTAGTTGTGTCAGTCTCAGGGCTGTATGCCTCCCCGCTCCCCACCTCCTGCTCATGCCCTTACCCCAACACAGGACCTTGGCTGACTCTCTTGATGATCCAGTCAATAGTTGAGTCAGGCAATAATAGGAGACTGCACAGTTAAGGGGTTTTTGTTTGGTTTTGGGTTTTTTGTTTTAATTTGGTTTGCGGTTGTTACTGGGTTTAGTTTGGTTTTGTTGTTTTGAATTTATTTTATTTACTTTTTATTTGGTTGGGTTTGGGGTTTTTTGGTTCATTTTTTTGTTTATTTTTGGGATTCTTTTATGGGTTTTTTTGTTTTCTTGGTTTTGGTTGTTTTTTTTTTTTTTTGGTTGTTGGTTTATTTTTTAACTCCTTCTCTTAGTTCACACTGTTGTGATTAGTGCTGATGCAAGGGAGAAGGTGGGAACCCACAGAAGTGGATATTGGGAAGAGAGCCAGCATCACTGTCGAAGAGCTTTGAGATCAGTTCAAGCTGCAATTTGATAATATTGCCAAGTTTTATGCAGGAAAAGCCTGTAAAAGTCTAAATACTGTTAACTTAGCATCTGGTGATATTTAACATATAAAGTATGCAGTTAAATACCACCAGCAAATATGTCTATTAGCTCATCATAGTAACAACAATCTGTCTGACTGAAAGGAAATGTAATTTTCAAACTTACGTAACACAAACATTTAAAACAAGCACTGTCGGGTGAGCACTTAGCAAGAAGTCACCAGTTTCCAAAAATGGATTTCATTGCCTCGAGTTGTAAGTGTGGTTACAGGATACAGAGCAAGCTGTTGTTGCTCTGCAGTCGTGACAACTGCCCAGAGGAAGCACAGCCATGGTACTTGGCTGCTAGAAGGCAAATTCTCAGTTAAAACTAACAGCTGCTACTACTAATTGTAATAAAGTACGAACACAGACAAGGTAATTCACCCTGTACTTGCTACATTCAGTGTCCAAACTCTGAAGAATGAACAAAACATGTTCATACAACTCCTATAAAATAAAATTAAGACATACTACCATGAAAAGGAAGATACTCACTCAGATTTTTCTGGTTTTCATTGACTAGAACAAAGCAACAGCAAATATTGTATTTCCCAACCTCTGAAACAATTACCTCACTACATCTCAAGCAAGAATTAGTGTCAGATTTTGTTTGGTTGGCTTCCTTTTTATTAGGACAAAGGCAATTATCCCTATTTAAGCTGGCAATGGTGTTCATGTCATTGTTTGTAGTGACTGTGTCTCAAAAAGAAAGTTGTTCAATGTGATATTAAAAATATCAAGAAATAAAGAAATGCATGCAAAACATTGTTATACCGAATAAATTCAGACTTATCTTCCAATCATGTCCCATTTTGTCAAAGAAGATAAATTAAAGATCTTTCCCAGCTGATCTGCAAATAATGTCTTTTTTTTTTTTTTTTTTGCTAAGGAAATTAAATTGGCAGACTAAAGCAGAAAGAAGGAAATATGAAAGTAAAGAGAATCAAGAAAAGCAAAATATCCAGCAGTAAACAGCCAGTTTTCACTCCTGAATGACTGCTGACACTATTCAGAAAAAGGTGCCATCTTGAGACTATTTATTTTCTAAGATCCTTTTGCCTGACAGTTTAAAAGATTTTTTGAAACAGAAATCAAATAGTAG
The DNA here is from genome assembly GCF_027579445.1 of Ammospiza nelsoni. Taxonomy (NCBI): domain Eukaryota; kingdom Metazoa; phylum Chordata; class Aves; order Passeriformes; family Passerellidae; genus Ammospiza; species Ammospiza nelsoni. Next base: position 33,026,561 of record NC_080669.1, on the reverse strand, counting down.
TAACTTTCCTCACCATATATCTCTCATGTCATTATATTCCTTCATCCTATTCCCTAGTCCTAATGCACTGCCTCTTGAGATAGTTATCATTACTGGGTATGACATACGGAGGTTTAATGATTAGGAATAATGAAAATTATTATATTTTTCCATATCCCTGAGTCAGGATCACATCTTGTCCCATATGCTTTGTAATAAATATCAGCGGGAATTGGGTAAGTGACTCACCTTCATCTGAAGGAACCTCTTCCTCCTCACAGGGAGAAGGAAGGAGAGGCTGCAGAGGTTCCATGTTGATTATGAGTTGCTTGTTCAAGGATGGAGAGCTGCGACTCTGGGTGATGCTCGTTCTAAAAGAATGGAGAAAACAGGGGCAGTTTGCTTACTGGAAATAGCTGCAGTCCAATAGGTCTCATCTCAGAATCATTTTGCATAAATTACTAGGCCTTGAGCTGTTGTAATAAGCTCTACACATTGAATGCTGTTTTCAGCTGTGTTGTGTTGCACCCTCCACAGGTGTAAACATTTCAACATCTGAAGTGTGAGAGAAGTTTTGTCCAGATCTAGCTCCTTTACACTGCCTGACTTCCTTTCGTCTCAGGCAGGATTTCAGTGGGTTGCTCCTCTCCACAGTGCACAGCAAACACTAATATTTGGATTCAAGGATGGGAAAAGTTGTTCCATTGCCTCCAGAAGTGGATAAAGGATTTGTTACAGTTTGAGCTCTGAGGATCAAAGACTAAAGCAGGAACAACTGTATCCCTGTGGTTTACAGATACAGAGTGCTCTCACTCGTGCCCACACACCCCAGATGCTGCCTCTACACCATGCCTCCCGGCACTCACACTGGCTTTCTTTCTTGTCTTGCTTCACTCTAAGAGGCTTTCCTGGTAGCAGGTGTTACTTATGCTCCGGAAAGTTTTAGGAATGCTGCTGATTTTCTTCAGTCATTATGCTTATTAGCCTAAAAATGTATTTCTGAGAATATAAAATGGCTCTTTTGAATATGTTATCTAGAATTTACATGATACAGGCCTGAAGCAAGAGTCCTGCAGTAAATCTTAACCATTATATTGTAAAATATTTACTTTGACAAAAGCAAAGAGGAAATGGAAGAGTATCTTACTTAATTTCTCATGGTATATTGATACAATGCTGAAGTTTCACAAAATGTATTTCAAGTCTGCACAAAAGGCTCAACTTAAAACTCCACATAAACAAACTGAACAAAGAACCTATTGTAAGTCAGAAGATGGAACTGTGTGTTGCTGAAGGTTTAGGTAAACTTGGGACACAGGTGTACAACTCTTAACCCACACTACCTGTCAATAAATATTCTGTGGGAATAAACAAGCTTTCTTGCTCAATTGTGTAGGGGCCTGAATATATGTATTGTTATAAAGGAGTCCTTGTGAATATATATATATATGTAGTGAGAGTCCTATGTATTAGATAGGTGGGTCCTGTTGCTCTGGATGAGCTACAGCTGTGGGATCCTTGGTTGGGTAGCAGATGTAGCTCATGAAGGCCTCTGGGATAAAAGGGGGTTGGGTCGAGAGCCCAGAAGGAGCCCCTATGGAAACCATGAGGAACTGTGCTGCAGAGAGGAGCTGCATAATAGGACCAGCAAGAAGGGATAGACTTTAAGATGGGACTCCAGAAATATGAAATACAATAAGATAACAACAATAATTGGTGACCCCGACGTGATGGAGGTATGCAGCCTGAAGAGCTGTGGAAAATAGGACAGCCTGAGAGCTGTAGCAGCCTGAAGAGCTGTGGAAGATAGGTGTAGCAGCCTGAAGAGCTGTGGAAGATAGGACAGCCGAGAGCTGTGGCAGCCGGAGAGCTGGGACAGTGGAAGATAGGACAGCCGAGAGCTGTGGCAGCCGGAGAGCTGGGACAGTGGAAGATAGGACAGCCGAGAGCTGTGGCAGCCGGAGAGCTGGGACAGTGGAAGATAGGACAGCTGAGAGCTGTGGCAGCCTGAGAGCTGGGACAGATATGGATATTGTAACTGTGTAATGGGGAAATTGTTAAAAGAAAAGGGGGGAAATGTAGGGGCCTGAATATATGTATTGTTATAAAGGAGTCCTTGTGAATATATATATATGTAGTGAGAGTCCTATGTATTAGATAGGTGGGTCCTGTTGCTCTGGATGAGCTACAGCTGTGGGATCCTTGGTTGGGTAGCAGCTGTAGCTCATGAAGGGCTCTGGGATAAAAGGGGGTTGGGTCGAGAGCCCAGGAGGAGCCCCTATGGAAGCCATGAGGAATTGTGCTGCGGAGAGGAGCTGCATAATAGGACCAGCAAGAAGGTATGGACTTTAAGATAGGACACCAGAAATATGAAATACAATAAGATAACAACAACAATTGGTGACCGCGACGTGATAAAGAACATGCAGCCAAGGAGAAGGTATGGAATCCCCCGGACAGCCGAGAGCTGTGGCAGCCGGAGAGCTGGGACAGTGGAAGATAGGACAGCTGAGAGCTGTGGCAGCCTGAGAGCTGGGACAGATATGGTAACTGTGTAATGGAGAAATTGTTAAAAGAAAAGGGGGGAAATGTAGGGGCCTGAATATATGTATTAGGTATGGAATCCCCCGGACAGCCGAGAGCTGTGGCAGCCTGGGAGCTGGGACAGATACGTATATTGTAATTGTATAATTGTTAAAAGAAAAGGGGGGAAATGTAGGGGCCTGAATATATGTATTGTTATAAAGGAGTCCTTGTGAATATATATATATATGTAGTGAGAGTCCTATGTATTAGATAGGTGGGTCCTGTTGCTCTGGATGAGCTACAGCTGTGGGATCCTTGGTTGGGTAGCAGCTGTAGCTCATGAAGGCCTCTGGGATAAAAGGGGGTTGGGTCGAGAGCCCAGAAGGAGCCCCTATGGAAACCATGAGGAACTGTGCTGCAGAGAGGAGCTGCATAATAGGACCAGCAAGAAGGTATGGACTTTAAGATAGGACACCAGAAATATGAAATACAATAAGATAACAACAACACAATTGACATGATTTCATATTCCATAACACATGCCCAATGATATTTATATCCTTATTTGTATTCTCTGATAACTATTTAGTTTAAATTTTCACTATCCACAGAGAGTTTTCACTCAGGATATTGTAATTATAGTCACTCCAACCCAAAGGTAAATCCATAGGCTTTTTATGCAGAACCTTTGTTCTTGTTGTAAAAAGCTCTCAAACAACTCCCAAAATATAAGTTGTGCCTGGGACCACCCACAGGCTTCTGATCCATATTTATTTACAAAGATCCCTCCTTCAGGCATGCCCTGGAAAAAAAATGAAATCATTCATTTTGTGCTCAGCAGAAGAGCTTGCCCCTGCATTAATCCTGCATGATGACACAGATTTTCAGTACACAGAGCTTTGAGTGTAATATCCAAACACAGAGGTTGTGAGCAATACCCTCCTCTCAACCTCATGTTTCTTTCTTAATGCAACCATGGTACAACTGAATTGACTTTGAGGGTAAGAGCACAGGGAGGAAAAACTTTATATAGATATAGAGATATACAGATATACTGATATATAGATGCATTGATATAATAGATATATGTTTAGGTTCCAATATTTTTTTCTGAATGTTTTGCTTCTGATGAATGATGAAAAGCCATCATTTCGTATCCCCAAATCCTCTTTCACAAAGAAACTTTTTTTAAAACATATCTCTTTTTTGAGCTGAAAAATTTCTATATTTTTTGCCTGCTTGTGCTTTTAGAAGGATCAGCTATCTCTGTCTCCCATTTCACATCCTGAGCTATAAAAGCACCTGAAATCATTATATTCCTTAGTCTTTCTAAGAAACTGAACTTGGAGCTTCCATAATATTATAATTGCAAGCTTTTTCAGAAGGTTAATGATAAAAGAGATACATTGCTATTTATGGATGTTAAATCCATATGATGTTGCTTTATAAATGTATTTGTTCTCTGATCTGCTTCTTTGTGTACACTAACTTTTAAATTATGTGTTTAAAATACTTTTAAATATAGAAATCAAAGAAAAGCAAAATACAAGATAAAAAATAAATGTGTGAAAATATTTTCTTATCCTGGAACAAAGAAACCTCTTGGATAGTAGGCAATAAGCTATTTCCTAAACTGAGCAACTATTCTCATTTAATATGCATTTGTGTGCCCAAGTACTTTATACTGCCTCAGTGATGCACTTATATTCTACCTTCTGTGTTATCATTTAGCACATTCTAGACCTTCAATTACCTCATTTTAAAATGTAATCTGGAAAAACATGTCTGAAAGCATGCCTGCATAGCCTAACTATTAATTACATAGTGTGACTGGACAACATAATATAAATATTTATTGCAAATATATTCCCATCTTTTAGTAAAGATAATCTACTTTTATCCAAAATATAGACAGAATAGCAAGATTCAATTAAAAGTAAAGAATGTGTATTCCCCCCAAACATGAAATCTCAGCAAAAAGGGAATATGGCTGTAGAATATTCAGACTGTTAAGTAACCTGTTTTTAAAAACAGTTGCAAAGAGTTTTCCCTGATGGCCTCCTTCTTTTCTGAAGAGCTTTCTCCAGGTTCTTAGGAATTTTTACTGTCACTACAATGAGTGATAAGGACCCGAAAGCATTAGTTTTCTTGCAAGGTTTAGCAGCTTATTTCTCACAAGCTAAATTTTCCTCTGAAAAAAAGATTCTTGAATATTTTTTCCTCTTTACTGAGTGAACTTCATGCTTTTTAATCTGACTGCATTATGGAAAAGGTATGAAGTATACTTTGAAACATACCTAAAAACATATAGAAACCAAGAAATTCCAAAATCAAACAAAATCTAGGAAAGAAACTAGAGTGTACTTTTCTGTCAGGATCATGTAATAACAGCTCATGCTAGCACACAAAAAATAACATAGGTTATCAATCTGACTGATTATTTAAACTCATCTTCAAAGCAGCACAGATTAGTTTCTCCTTTATAGGAGACATTTGTCTGAATTTTGAGACATTGTCAGACACATATTTCCTAAGGCTTGCACGCATAGTTGTGGAAGCTCAAAATGAGGGAGAATACTTCTGTAGAAAGCAATAATCCTCCCCAGTCCTAAACTTTAATACTGAATGTCAAGACATACCTGTGAACTTCAGGAGGTTCCCTCTGGATTTTAGAGCTTGCCTCCACAACTTCTTTGGCTACTTTTCCACTGCATTGAAAGATGAAAGGAATATTCAAGTAAATATTAAGATACATGCCAAGAACTACATAAATGTAGAAAATTAAGTTACATTTTAGAAATTTAAAATAAAGGGGGAAAAAGTTGCAATAAAATGCATAAATAATGTTCTAGAATAAAATTGTGCTGACTACTTGCCCAAAAAGCTACCACAAAGCAACTTTCTGTAGTAGAACACCATGGGTTGAACCGGACTATCTATCTCACACCTGGTTCAGAGCTGCCCAGCTGCAGGGGGCATAAAATCTCTGCACTGGCCACACATCCTAATTTTTGCAGAAGATGCACCAAAAGTGGAGCTATCTGCTGGCGGCACTACTCTTGACAGAAGTGTCTGCGTGAAAACTGCTGCTTAATTTTTGAGTGACACTAGAAAAGGCAACAGGAAGATTTTCAAATCTTGACATCAGCTAGGCATGAACAGACCCTCCAGCAGTAACAACCCTGAATTTTCCATGACTAATTACTTACATTTTCTTACTTCCTGAAATGATTTACTGTGAATAAGAAACAGCAAACACCCACCTATATCGAAATCTACTGCCTTTAAAAAATATCTTGCTGCTGGACATTGTCTTGATCTGACTGGATTTTGCATACCTTGAAAAAAAATAACAGAGGCTGTCACCTTTTCGAGGACATGATAAGCAAAAATGAACAAGGCAAAATACAAGCTTTGTTATTTTTATACCATAAAGTAATTTTCAAAAAATGAGCTTTTCAATTTTTAAGGCCTTTATACAAAAAATGAAGCACACATAAAATCATTCAGACAGCATAGAATGACTGAACATGCAACAAGTGATTGTCATGAGAACAAGAAAATTAAATGCAGACACTTGCTGCATCTCTATGAATTTTCATTCCCAGGATGAAGGAAAGACCATGGTATATCAAAGACTCTGAGACGTGTGTCTTAACACCAGCTTGTTTTGGGAAAATATGGCTATTTCTGCTTTTCCACTAGGAAAACAAAGAAATAATAAAGACAACAACTTGTCTGCTGAAGTAGGTTCTTCTCCAGTATCTCTATTCAGTCAATTCTTATTCTCTATTCTTAGTAGCCTACATCACACCCTACTGCTTCTCTGTATTCAACAGGTACATAGCAACCTTTTATCTTTATTACAAAGACCATGGAAGAGCACCTCATGTGCCATTTCCTTGATGTCCTCTTGAAAAATGGCAAATTGATTTTGAACAGTCACCTCTAATTCCCAGACCCTAGTAAACAACTGTCCATTATTAGTATCTACTTGAATAATTGCAACAGTGACTCCTGAACCTGGATCAAGACAGGACTAAAGCTCTGTTTTTCAAAACATGTCATGTTTTGAAAACATGACCTTCCCTTAAATTCCAAATCTCAAACTCTTCTAGGAAGAGGAGAGGACCAAATTTAATTAAGGCAAAGTGTCAATGATGTGGATTATTTTCACTGTCTGACTATGTCTGTCTTAATCTTATTCAAATATCTTGTTGGTATTATATAGAACTTAAACAAAAGAGAATTATCAAATGTTGCCAAATAACAGAGCCCCCACTGCACAACTCTATTTCTCTGAAATGTGTGAAAACATTTCCTCTTTCAAAACTACAATTTTAAGGCTTTACTTATAGATGGTTTTGGCTTCAGTTTCATGTTTGAAGCGTTACTGTTATTTTTCTGCATATTAAACATTACAATATTCCAATCTATTGTTCACATTCCTATCTGTTGAATAACATTTCCAATCTTCATTTTATTAAAGAAGTCCTCTTGAAAGACCCACCAGAATTGAAACAGGTGGGTGTAACTTTAAGCAATCATTGTTAAGGAATAATTCCATTCCATAAAATAATTTGGAAAGTAGAAAAATAGATGAGAGAAACAGCATTGAACACACCAAGGTCAGAGAATAGTGAGAGGGAGGAGGTGCTCCAGGTATTGGAGCACTTTCCACGAATGGAGAAAACTGTGGGGAAGGAGTCTGTCGCGCTGCAGCCAAATACAGAGCAGATATCCTCCCCACAGCCCATGGAAGAGCCTGCAGCAGGCCAGCATGCTCTGAAGGAATGGAGAGCTCACACATGAGCTGGCTCCAGGCAGGCATTGCGGCCTGTGGAGAGGAACACGAGATACAGCAGGTTTGTCCGGAAGGACTGCAAGCCCTTGGAAAGGGCCCATGCTTGAGGAGTTCATGAAGGAGACTGGAGTACAGGGAGAGTATAAGAAGGAAGGAGCAGCAGAGAGGAGCTACAACCTCCATTCCCTGTCTCCCTGAGCTGCTCAGGACAAGGAGGACATAAAAGAGTCAGAAATGAAGGAGTAAAGGTGATCCTGGAATGAAACAGGGAAAGGTGGTTTTAGTTCTGTCTCTGCTGACAAATTGAAATAGAGTGAAAAGGTTAAAAGGAAATTAAATTCAATTTCTCCAATTCAGGCCTGTTTTGCTGTGACAGTAATTGATAAGCAATCTTTCTATCTTTATCCTAAGCTATAAGCTATTTTATCATACCTTTTCCTCTTGACCCGCTGATTAGAGGGAGTGAAAGAGCAGCTGGGTAGGCATCTGGCATTTAGACAAGATCAAACTCCCTAAACCATGTATTTGTGACCAAAACCCAAATAGTTAATATTACTGCCATTTCACAACAAGAACAGAGAGGTGATATTCCTGTGAGCCTCCCCGACACATTTTTACATTGAGCTAATTTCTACTCTAAGTAATTTTTCTTTATGGGGAAATCATCTCCTATTCCCAATTTATTTCTTGTGACATGAAATGAAACTACTCAAACACCATGCAGTATTTTCCTGCTTAAATCTACTAAAACAGAAAAGGCTTCCAGATAAACTTCAAATTAGTCTTTATTTATAGACTATATTTAGGCTTGATATAATCTCAAGCACAGTAAATGTTAACATAGAGAATTAACAAATGCATTTTGCCAGTTCCTACTTCCTGTTTCTTTTTTTCTATCCAATTGAATATATCAGTTGGATAGATTATATATGATTGTATCACTGTTGAAACTAAAGGGAGTCACTTCTCCAAATTAAAGCAGATCATTAACATTCTGGTTAGAAGATATATTTTTCCTACTTCTGTTTTATTTGCCCTTACAGCAGCCCCCTGGTTTGGCTGTGTGCCAACACAGAAACAGTAATATTTATTAAATATGTGAGAGCCTGTAAAGAAACACTAAGTAGCAAGAATAAAAGCTACGTGCCTAGAGGGAAGCATCAATAAACAGACCTAACAAAGTCAGGGAAGGGCAGAAAAAATGCAGAGGAATTTTCAATGAGGAATTATTAATAGGATCTTTTTCAGGGAGTAAGGAGGTAGATACTACTTTTATTTTTTGTCACTTTACAAGCTTTTTATGTATAACAAGATCACAGGTATCTTTCAAAATGCATCTAAGAATATTTTCTTTTCTTCCTTAAATCATTAAAGAGAACTGTTTATTTTTCAATCAACTCTTACTAAGCCTTGCATTTCAAGCAGAAGAACAATTACCTCCTGGCACAAGAGCCCAGAGAATCAAGAATGACAGATTTTTTCCCTTCATTCTCAAGATATTCTACAGCTGGGCTAAGATTAACAGCTATGTTCCCAGACACAAGTGCAGTACTCTGTCCATCGAATATCTCACTACAGAGCAGCAAAAGCATTGTGCTGGAGCCAAAACCCTCCTGTCTCATTTATATTTTAAACTATTTCTAATACTGGCTTGAAGTGAAATAATATTTCCCATTAACTTGCATATTTCTGTTTACATGTTGCCTTCTGTTAGTTAAATGGAACATTTCACAATGAACAAACCTCCACTCACACACTTTTTTTTTTTTTTTACTTTCATTATAGATAATGACTTCAGGTGTACATACTTGTAAAAAGCCTGGTTCTCCACCCCACACTTCCAAAGGTGCTTGCAGGCTGCTGGTGTAGAGGTATGGAATGCCAGCACAGCCTTCTTCTAAATGCAAGGAAAAGAAAGCAAATGAAAGAAATGAAAATGTTGAATTCTCAGTGCCTGCAATAGCTCTACCTGATGGCATGACCTTTAACCAGATACACTGAAGACCAAGTTTTCCTGTATAGTGTAAATCTGTGGTTCACCCACAGATGCACAATCCATACACAGCTGATATTTAAACAGCCCAGACAATTTTTTCAGAGAAAAGGAGATGCTTCAAGGGGGGAAGGAAGAGCATATGTCCAAGTGGCCTTTAAAACAACTGTATAACTGGTCAAAATCGAATGAGGGAAATCTCAGAGTTCAATATTCTTTGCTGCACAACTTACCACCCATCTCTCCCTCCTCTCTACCACTTGATGTCCTACCATCAAAACCTCCTTGCAACCACATGAGCAGTCGTGGTACCTCCGGCATTATTTCCTTCCTTCATTTTTTTTCCTCACCTCCATTCAAAACCATAACCTTAGGATATATCACTCTGATCTAGGGAAAGAACTGATGTAGGCAAGTCTCTAGGATTTCAATGACAACAGCCCAGTGATAGGACCTAATTATGAGACACACTCTAACCTTTTCAGCTCACCAAAATTTGAGGGTGGGACTGTAATTAGCAGAAAAATGCCTCAAATTGATCCAGGTATCAATGCTTACTTGAGTTTGCAATCATATACAGACATCTTCTATACTTTAGAGTGAGTGAGTACAACTTCAGCACTTAAAAATACATTAAAACTTGAGTCCAAAGGCATCCAAACCCATGAACAATCCACATAGCCCAGCGTGAATATTAAGTGAGAAATGTCTCAATCCTTTGCAAATTAGACATTTTTCCAAAACTTACTCACATTCATTCATATTCTATATTTTAGTTATAATATTAAGTACAATTATTGATTTAGTAGTTTGTTTATTTAAAAACATATGCTATGTCTCATACAATCTTAATCAAGTACAGAAGTTCTGTAAAAATATTAAACACAACCTCTTTCTGAGCTCCAGACACATAAAATGTCTTCCCTTCAAATTTCAGCTTATAGACATCACACCTAGAAAGAGAAAAAAATTTAAGTATAGGAAACAAAGATAAATCTATGAGTAAGAAAAGTAACTAGCATGTAAGTTTTCCTGATTAACAAAGTCAAGCAGGCAATCAAATGACAAAAGCCCTCTACAGGCCTTACAAGATTTAGGATAAAATTATTTAATAGCTTAAATTTTTTGAGAAGATAAGTCCAGAGTATTTCTTTTACATCCTTATGTATCTTCAAAGAGTTAACTTTGCTGGAAAGTGAAGAGAAAATCAAAGGTAGACAGAAGCTTGTAGTTATATTATATTTACTGCACAGTTTGTAATTCCTCTTACATCTTAAAATCTTAAAATGTCTATTGTAACTGAGTTGAGGGAAAGATAATATTCTTTTCTCTATACTCATTTATGAGGCTTCACATCACGTCTTAGTAACAGAGTACAACAAGAAGAAAAAGACCATGTTTAGCAGTATTTGTTACAGACAGGCTTTTTGAGTTGCAAAATTTATATCAAAATTTAATTTAATCAAGGTTAAGTGCTCAATCTTCATATGGAATAACAGTGAACCACAAAAAGGCAATGCCATGCCTCTGCTTAAATTGTAATGGAAATTTTGTCATTACCAGAGTTAAAATGGAGCCACTGCTGTTTTTGACAAATTTCCCTAAGGGTTTTGGATGTCAGAGTTGAAGCAGGAATAATCTTGGAGGCAAGGACAATGCTATACCTGAAACTTTACAACAAGAGTTTTCCTTTTACATGAGAAAGCAAAAAATCATTGAGAAAGCTTTTACATTGAAAATAAAATCTCAAATACAAATCTGGGTTTTTTATTGTGCAGTGCAAATTTCAGCTAAAATTATTTACAGCTACTAGCACTCACTTCTAGGCCTCTGAAATGGAAGAAGCAGAGCATAGTGTTCAGATAAAACTCACCAGACCGATTTTCAGCCTCTACAGTAACACTGAGTTTATTGGCTCCTCCTCCATCGCTGATTTGTTTTTTTATCTGGTTTACAAATTAATGCACTTAATAAGTATGCCTGTATCACCCAGAGGATGCATTACCCTCAAGTGACATGAGCAGCTAAATGCTGTGAGATTCATGTCCCACAGTATGGTGGGCATATGCTTGGCAAGGGCTACTCTCTCCTCAGTGTGCCATAGACTGACATTACTGTTATGTTTTCCTTGTGCCAAAACCACAAACCACTGAAGTACTGCGACCACAGCCATCTGCAATTAACCCTGGGGAAATTGTACCGTAAACCCATGATTATAAATGGATGGCTGCTGATTGGTGTGTCCCCAGAGCTCCATAGGGAACTCAGTTGTACAGACAGGACTATGCTGATTTTACACTTCTGAAGATTTCAGGTCATTCAACACTTAGAAAAGTTTCTACAGATATGCAGCAAGGAGCCCAGCTTCATTTTTTTTCCACCTTCTGCCTGTCTTGATCCCACAAGACAGGCTGAGAGCTCAGAGACAGGACGTTTACAACTGTTGGCATGCATGTAGCAGCAGGGCTAGAATGAGATTATCAGTGCCTAAGCATGACTGGTCACTTTCCACCACACCGCTATGGGTGTGCCCAGCTGCTCTTCACATCATCTGCAGGAGCTCAGTTTTACCTCTTCCTCAAATGTGGCTCAGTGAGGGTAACAAATTAAGTAAGTCCAGGAGTTCAAATAAAAGCAAAACAGACTACCCAAAGACAATTGCATAAGTACTCGTTTCTTTAAAAAAGAGACATAAAAAAAATAAATTCAATTGCATTATCATTTCTTTCTCTTCTGTTTACCAAATAAGTTTTTTCATGGTTTCAAATTGAGGGTTATTAAATGAGCAAATGCAATATTTCCAAAAATCAAATAAAGATTAAGGTGGGCTCTTTGCCAGTAAACCTCACTGGTGATTTACAGATAGCTGAAAAAAATCAATGTACTCAGTTTCAGCATTTGTAAATTATATTTACTAATGAACTCTGTGGAATAATTTTCACTGGGAGTTGAATGAGACTAAATTGTTATTGTTTTTGTTATTGTTGTAGTTGTAGCTGTTATCTAAAATCCTTTAAAACAGAAACATAATGGGGCAGGAAAGGTAATATTCACATGGTTCTCCTTAAAGACAACAAATGCAGGTGAAGATGGTAGGAAGAGAAGACACAGAAGAAGATATGCTTATTTATTAAAATATTCTTACATCATATGCTTACCATTTTAATAAATGAATTCTTTTATTACCCTGGAAAACTACAAATCCTGCAGCTGTGAATCCTAAAAATGTAGTTGTCCCGAATGAGTCCTTGAAAGAGAAAAAGAAACATAGCAACATAACTTTCCCCTCATCCAACGAGGTATTTATTACTGATACTGAGGTACTTCTTACTGATTTTTTACTGATAGCATAAATTGTTACTCCATTCTAGATTACCTTTCTTTTGTTTTCCCCTTCAAAACAAATTTGCCTTTAAAAGATATACTTCTAAAGGAAAGGACAGCCCTTGAAATAAAGATCTCATTTATTTCTAGGCATTTGAGTAACAATATCTTATTCTTTGTTTTCCTCTACCTGATGACACCAGGGACTCCTCAGGCAGACTTACCAAATTTAATGAAAATGTGCTTCTGTGTATGTCCCAGTCTTAAAAGGAGGACTAACTACCAACCAGGGATTCATATCTGCTTCAACACTGATATTTTTTGAGATTTCACAATACATTGTTCCTCTGCAAGGTGTCATGTTGGAAATACTACTGACAGCATTTACTAATACAAGCTTCTGTTTTGTACTCACGGACTCTTCAGTACAAACCAGAAGAAATAGCAGTTGCCTTTCAAATAGAAAAGAAAATTCTTAAAATATAGCTCCACTATAAAAGTTCCGGCATATCATTTTTGATTAATGATTAAGATGAGTTTTTTATTTACTGGATTTTCTGTCCATCCCAAGTTCCATACCCTCATCTTGATAAAGATAATCAACTTTATTGTGCCTTATGTCTTAACAACGAAGTAAAGGGGAACAGAAACGGGGATGGTTCTGGAGCAACAGCCACAGCACCAAAAGGAGCATGTCATAAGGAGCCTGCCAAGGACCTCACTTTGAGGTTCACTTCCAGAAGACAGACAAATTTTCCTCAGGCATGGGTGATGAATTTCTGATTGGCTCCCACACTATAAACCCTGCCTCACAGGTAAAGAAGTAATTCTGAGCCAGTTATGCCTCAGTTTTTGGGATACCTTTTGAAAATCTGCAGTATAGTTTCAAAGTAAAGTTTACTGCATCACTGACTTCACTAAGCTCTGAGCCAGACCCTGTGTTTCACACAGGAGCACCATTCCTAACAAAGCGTATACAAAATCTTATGCAGCTTTGTGTTAGAGCTGACTGCTTAAGGATGATCACCCCCAGAACAGCTAACTAAACAGTACTGCTGTCCCAGCAGAAGAGACAATACATGAGCCAAAGCAAAAACAGCAGTTAAAACAAAAAGCAAGTCACTCTAAAAATAAACATCACAGATGAGACAGATACAACCACGTAATTAAAATGTGCGCGTACATGATAATCAGAACTGGTAATTAAGATCACCTTCTTACAGAAGATCACAAAATATCAAAGTGGGAAGTGGGAATTGGAAATGGGTTTTCCTCCCTGTACATTTGGCTTGCTTTCTTCCTAAGATTTGCATATTTTGATGGTGTTTGAAAAACTGATATGCCATGGACTATCAGTGTTTTGCATTTTCTCGTCAAAATAATGGTTAATCCCGATAATCTTGGCAAACAAAAAATATTTCATACCTGGACTAATTAAAAGAAACCTTTGCACTAAATGCAAAGAAATTATGGACTATTATCAGAGCTTATGCCATTACAATCTACTAAATTCTCCTGTGATGTTCTTCTGCTTCCTCTGGAGAGACCCTTTTTTGACTGACGTAGAAATGTTAGTCAGTCAGTGTTCTTCCAAGGCTTAAGCATAATATGTAGTTCCAGGGCAGCTTTTTTAGAAACTGGTCACTATTTACACCTTGATATAAACCAGAGCTAAATCAATTCCATTACTAACTTTTAACTAAATGTTAGTAAAAAAAATGTTTTATTAAAAGTTAGTAAAAAGAACTGTTACCTTGCAAGGATGAGGATCAACACCATAAGTTTCCAAAGAATTTGCTTTAAGAAGCAAGTTAAATTCAGCAACAGCTGGACTCTGACCTCTGAAATTACAAAGGAAAATGGAGTTTGACAGCAAAAAGAAATAGGAGAAAAAGACTTATTGACTGGAGAATTTAAAAGCCTAAAGACAGAGGAAAGGAAAGTTTTTACTGACATTCAAACTATTTCAACCATGTTTTGTTTGTAATAAAAAGATAGAAAACTTTTCATATCATTTCTTCTGCTGAATTGTACAGTGCCTGATGTTTTCAGGTAAATTCTGAGGATTTTTTAAAAATCCTGAGATAACAACAGCAGAATTATCTCATATTTTGAAAGTATTTCTTGTCTTCATGTCAGCCTGATTATGAAATAAACCTCAGCATCTTTTTTCCACAAACTCTTGCTCCCCATTTCATTTAAAAGGATTGCGCAGATTAACAGACATTCCTTCCAGTGCAGGGTATAAACATAGCAATCATATTACACTGCCTACTCAGATGTATGTCTAATTATAGCAGTGCCTGCTACCAATATGATAGCTCAGAATCTGTCAGCATTTCCATTTATACAACCCTATTTTTAGGGTGTCTATAATCAACAGCAAATATACACTAAAGCCTGAAATGTGACATGAAGACTTGGGGTCTAGAGTAAGTTTTATCAGATATTTATAGAGATTTATTTATCTCTAACACAGATTTACAACGCCCATTTGGAAGTGAGCTGTTTCAAGTATTATTTCATTTCTGTATCTGTATAACTACAGTACATGATTTTGAAAGACAATACAGTTTTATGATAATGAGCAGTGCCTAGAGCCTTTAGAAAGCCAGACTTCATAAATACTTTCCATGCAAATAATAATCAAAAAAAGTAAAAAGAGCCATTAACAAATTTTCAAGGACCATACTGATAGTCATACTTTATTCTGCCCCTGAATTTTTTTGTGAGTCTAGCCTCACATTGCAAATTGTACATAGGAATTGACATTTAATACTTCACTGTATATTGTTGTAGCATAATTTCCCTGAAAGCCTGTTACGCCCCTTCAGGTAGAAAACAAGTACTAATATATGATATTCAGCATCTGATCTGGATATCATACGTCAACATCTAGCATGCTTGTGGACATCAAATCCTATTTTAAACCTAACAAGATGATGACCTGTGGCAATGTAAGTGTCAAGAACCATTTCTGTTTCAAAGTTTTAAAATTGCTTCTTTTTACTTCACTGTTTATCATCTCCTAGTCAACCTCATCATATTTATTGGGCTTCTTCAGTATTGTTTTGACACTACACAACCTTCACTTTATTTCAGACCACATTTTTGTGGATCTTTTACTTCTAAAGTAAAATAGATATATATTTTAGAGAAGAAGTGGCCTTCTTTGCCTTTCCTGTTCCAGTCTCTTTCTCACCACTTGCCAGTAGAGAAGAGCATATATTAAGTGGAACACCAAAAATTACAAATGTGTATTTACACAGCTAATAGTTAAGGAGGAAGCAGCACCAAAGCAGCAATCAAAACAAAAATGCTTAGTTTTCCACTCAGTTTTTTGGTAGCCCTACTAAGCTTTTACTCCATTGTAAATGCTATTAAATCACAACTTTATGTCATCGCAATGGTAAGACCATAAATGACCCCTAAAAAGACAACAATTTTATTTCATGTACCAGTCAACTGCATTTGACAGAAGTAATTAGCTAGTTTGACCTAAATTTCTTTGAATAGTTATGTTGCATAGTGAAAAGTCAAACAAATAGTTTGGTTCCTTATTAGACATTGGGCCTTACAAAAACAAAGGATTACAAAACACATTTTTTAATCCACCTCCGTTTGCTGGTACAAAGGATAGTCAATATTCTGGTTTCAGTGGACCAAAAAGTGACGAGCACTTTGTAACAATGAGGTTTGGGGAGTTGACATATTGAAATGGGGAAAAAACTTCAACTTGCTATTACTATTAAAGAGACATTCAAGAAAGTATTATCAGGCTCCCTTCCCATACAGCCTCTGCAACTATGATGATTTTGTGTACATCCAGTGAAACAAGCTCTGTGTGGTATTTGGGGGGAAAAAAAGCCAAAGACATGGACAAATTTGATCTTATCCGATTACAGACTAATCAAATGGCTGCAGTGCAAAGCCTTAAAAGAACATCACAAAGCACAAGAGTCAAGGACAATATCAAATGAAAAAATCCTCATTCATCTCTTATCAAAGGATTAACATTTAAGCCTTGATAATATGTTTTTCGTGTGTAACTCAGTAATGAAATTTTTCTTACTAAATAAAAATATAACTGTAACAAATCCTATCAGCGACGGCAACTTTTTTTTTTTATCAATCACTGTTCTAACATTAGATATGCTTTTGATTTGCTTTGTTTAAAAGCCTTTAAGATTTCTATATGCAACAAACAGCCCTATACAAGAATTTATAGTTTACTCACTTATGCAAGTGTTTTAGAGTGGAAAAATGGGGAATATTTAGCCAATACATATTTGCTTTTTTGAAACTCAGTACTCTGAGGAAATTCAGGTCTCAGTGCATTTATTGCTCTTGACCTTATTTTCCAGTATTAATTCAGCATTAAG
The DNA here is from genome assembly GCF_027579445.1 of Ammospiza nelsoni. Lineage (NCBI taxonomy): Eukaryota > Metazoa > Chordata > Aves > Passeriformes > Passerellidae > Ammospiza > Ammospiza nelsoni. Next base: position 33,009,553 of record NC_080669.1, on the reverse strand, counting down.
GGAAAGATATATTCTCTTTCTATATGTTGTAGGCACTTCAGCATCCATCTGTTGCATGGCAAAAATATTGAACAGGACCAAAAAAAGAAACTGCTACTAAGAAAAGTTTCTGCATACCATACAAATGATAAAAAGTTGATTATTGGTGAAATTAGAGTTCCACAGCCATTAGCTATGAATTAATTATTCAACCTCTAGGCGTCAATTAATCCAAAAGTTCCTAATAAAATTTTTTGAAACAAATACTTCAACAGAACACTGAGAAGTATGCAACACTCTCTGTTTTAACTTGGGGCTCATGAGAAGTATGCACTAGAGGATGTAAAAGCTCCTTTTATCACCCAAAGGGCAAGGAAGCTCAATAGGGAATAACTTCCAGGATGTGCCACAGTGATGATCTACTTGCTTCACTCACTGCCAATATAAATTCATTCCAGAAGTTTCTCCCCTTCATGCCTTTCCTTTGAAGTATGTATCTATTACATACTAAAGTCATAAATCTTAGTGCAAGTTAAGAATGAAATACCACAGGATTGAGCATTAACTTCTTTTGACATAGAAACCATGTAGCAAAAACAGCAAAGAAAAAGCATTTTCAATGCTATTCTCATCCTCCTTGTTCCTGAGTGCTATTAGAGAGGTAATTTGATTTGTCTTCCCTGATTTTCTTACTGACTCAAAAAGTGCTGTGAGATGCTAGTGTTAACAAACTAGTAATAATAACAATTACAGTCCACCTTTTTGCCTTATCTCTGCATCAAGAAAATGTACTTGCTGCAGAATACAATAGCAATACTTTCCTAGAGTATATCCTATCTGTGTTTAATTTCTGGACATTTGCAGTTTGTAAGGTGTATTAATGTGTTTTAATAAAACAGCACATAAATACGTATATAATGGTCTGGCCTCTAGAGACCTTATATATTCACTTCCATGCAAACCAGGGACACCAGCCACAATGCTTTAAACAACGCAGGCTCGGCCTCCATCAGCCACTCTTTGCCCTGCCCTGCAATCTTGGACATAGTTCACCGTGATCTCAGGACAGACAACAGCAACAACTTCAAGAAGGATGTCCTCCTATTAAATATTCTTGCTGTTATATCCCACAGGTTGTAGAGGACATCTCCCAGCAGAACTGAGTTACCCAGGGTTCTTTCTAACCTAAAATAATGCTAGAACTCTGCTAAAGAAACAGCACACTTAGCTGCACGGTACACTGAACACAGAATTACTTACCACGTGAATAAGTTTTTGGTGTTGCACCTTTAAATCGTTTTACATGTAGCTGAGACTCCAATTGTTATAAAATTAAATTGCTAATGGTCTTGATCAACTTTTACTTTAAGCTCAGAGTATTTTGGTAGGTAGTGGAGATGTTTTTAAATAAAGTCTTTTTGCTACTATTTTTCGTCACGATGATGGTGCTATGTGTCATTGAAATAAACCTGCTATGATTGCTAATATTTAAGTTGCAGTGGGAAGAATAGCACAGTAGTGGTGATAATCTCAAAGGAAAGCACCAAATGACTACACTGGTAAGTGAAATAGCATTGTAGGCTGTAGTTCAGTTTATCAGAATAATAAGGCCAGCCCAATCTGGCACTGGCAGAGGAAAGCCTTTAAATGTGTCTGTATATGGTAAGAAACATTATCAGCTAGGAAGTAAATGAATTGCTGAAGATTGCTGAAATATACTAAACGTAGAAAGCTGCAGAACACTTAAATATCAATTTTAACTTCTACTGCAAAGCTCTTTTCCTCCCAGATAGATAGAATCCAGTAAGACCAAAATAACCACTTTAAAACAAGAATCAAACTCTTTTACCAAGTCCATTAAATGCGTGCATGCTGTGATGGTATGTGCCAGTCACATAACTCCTTCTACCACAATGTTTCAAATTACCTCTGTGCCTTCAGAGATCAGAGTGAGATGATGTCTCTGAAGTCTATGCTCAGACATTTGTATTTCAGCTTTGCTTCATAAATTGATGCAGTGACACAGACAGCTTTAAGTGTATTCAAAGACAGAACACATTTGCAGAAGATATGCAGTTTTAATTTTTCTAATATTAATTTAAAATATATTCCCATTATACAGAGAAATCTGCAAAGCTTTCTGGTCCAGACACATCTAGCCCATAAAGCCCTCTCCAAACAGACAAGAGATGAGGATGGAGGAGGGTGCAGAGGAAATAGTTCCTTCCAGCTGATGAAGAAATCTGTAAATTTTAAAATTTCACACAGATATTTGAAGATATCAGTGTGTTTAGTATGCAGAACCTGAATCCAAACTTCACCATTAGACAGGCCGCAACTATCATGATAAAAACAATGACATTTGCAGATCAGCATTATGACCACTCTTCCCAGGGAATAAAGAAGTAAAAACATGCAGTTCATGCGTGAGTGCACATACACACAAGAAAAATCTGTCCTAAAGATAAAAAACTATCAATGTTGCCATAAATTTCAAAGTGTTTTCATCTGAAGCAGATTATCCTTTCTACTGAATACTTCCTGGAATTAGATAAAAAGAAAAATCCCATGTATGGATATATTTTTTCAGTTTTCCAAATGAGAATGAGAACAACAACTCTTGTCTGTGAGGTTTCTTACTCTGGATTACTCCTACAGCTGCCTCTTCCATTAAATTCCCACCTCACGATAGAGCTTCTGGAAATATTCTCTTTACCATGCAAACATTAATCAAACAAAACAACATCTCGCTCTTACTGTTTTCTAGTTGGTGAAACCAGAATTATAAGAATAGTTCCATTATTTGAATTGGTTTTAAGAACACTTTTTCAGAAGAAATATGGTTCAGAAGAAAAAAGCTTTGAGGAAATTAGCACGCAGGGAATGCTTCAGGGAAAGGACTAGGTAACTACATTCCAACCATCTCTCTGATTCATCCAGATTACAACTGGTATGAATTCTGGAGTGAAAACACCGGGAAAATGTAGCAGAATAGAAACAAATTATTCACCTATTACACCACACACAATGATGGTTTGATACTTAGAGAATTAGTTCTTTTTCAAGCAGTGATAGTGGCCAACATACGGCCTGATAGATAAATCTAAATTGCTTCACTGGAAAACTCAGGCAGCATGCAATACCAAAGCTGAAATGAAGAAAACACTGGACTCAGCCCTCCAAAGCCCTCAGTATATTTTGTATTACTAGGAACTAAAAATACTTTGGGTCCTGAGGTCTGGAAAGCACCCATCCCTGCAGTAGCCCAAGCCCTGCTCTGATCCAAACATCCCCCTCAGCTCCACATAAACCTCAACAGATCCTTGATTCCCAGAAAAGTGGCTTCTATTTTCTGTAACATGAATTGCAAGTTTTGGAGCATACTGTCCATCCTTTGAATTAAATTCCCTTAGTGTATACAAGGCTGTTAGATACCGAAGTGATTCAAGTACTACTAGAAGTTAAATTTCAAGTGTACATGAGTGGCCCCCAGCACTATGCATAAAACCACATAATATGAACTTTAATTGTGAGAAGCACCAAAATGAAACAAATCCACCTTATTCTGGATTAGCTAAATCAAAATTTAGTTTTAGTGCTTTTTAATGTATTCAATGTATGCGGAATTTCAATGTATTGTTTAATCTTGAATGAAATTATATTAACACCCACAAAGAAAAGCATTTTCTAGCAACCATTGCCAAGTCTTTTAGGACAGCCTCCCAGATTGCACTCAGATAGTAACATTTATAGGCATGCTTGCCAGTGGCTCCACTGACAGCTGCACAAGAGCTGGAGAGCCACATTGGTGGAGGCTGGGATATCCTGTGCTCCTGCTGGCACCACTGTGAAAGCCACATGGGAGCTGATGGGACGGCTAAGGGAGCACAGTGAGAGTCAAAGGAGCACAGGAAATTGGAACGCGCTTAAATCCTCACTGCGCAGTTACAGTGTGGATGATACAGCAAAGGATAAAAATGTTATATGCCTTTCAAAACAAATTTAAACAACACTTCTCTTTTAGCTTGGATCAAAGACAAGCATAATTTGCTACTCTGGTTTTCAAGAAAATACTCCCTTTATCTTAACATTTTTGAGATAGTTATTATCAGAAAATGGCAGTGATTTCACACCCTCAGAGGAAAATTTTCTTCTCCCAAAAGACAGTCTTTCACATATGATTCCTGCAAATCATTTGATACACAAAGTAGAGACAAAAGCCTATTCAGTAACATTCAGACACCCCAAGCCTGCATCCACATCGATCATCCAAGGGAATAAAAAAACCTTATATTTACCTATATGAGTTCAGCATTGAAAACAGGCATTTGAACAGGTCATGTAACTTTTAAAAAGGAAATATTTGTGGGAGTCTTTCAGGTAAATTCAAAGCTTTTTACATAACATTTCCATAAATATATGGTGCAATATTTCATATCAGAACTAAAAATTGAATACTAGTTTCCAGATGGCATATAAAAGTACTTGACTTTCAAAGTTCTTCTAAAAAAAGAAAAAAAAAAAAAAACAAAGACTCCCACTCCCCCCCAGAAAAACCATACCCAAAACCAAAAAAAAAAAAAACCAAAAAAAAAACCCACCATCACCACCACCCCCACCACCAACAACAACAACAAAAAAAAAACCTGAAGAAAAACCCTACCAAAACATAAACATAAACCCTACCAAACCAAAACATAGTCCTATAAACATAAATTCCTTTGTTAGGGACATATGTCAACATTTCCCTTAGAAATCTTTATATTTTCTGGTGCCTAGCCCCTGGGAGCTCTGGCTAAAAGGTATCTTTCCAAAACTAGGGAACTTTATCAGAATAAAGAACTCTGTTAAAGGATGTAAGACCTGATATCAAATTCTTTAGAAGGTATTTTTTTCTTCTGTCTTTTGTCGTGTTCTGTAGCTCCCCCTCCCTTAATGAGGGAAGAATAAAAATTCACAAGACAATCACAACTCAACAAACCTGCCATGAATTACTGTCTGTCACATTTATATTTTTGCAATTAAGTGCAACAGAAAGTCACACAATGGATTATATTTTGTTAAATCCAGTAATGACCTCATAGCTAAAACCAATAAGAAGTAATGATACCCTGTCACACATCTGCTTTAAGTAATTAAAAAAGGTTTCTAAATAAAACTGCTAAGTTACAATTGTGAAGGCAGATGAATGGCAGCTGGATTAAAAAGGCTCTCAGTCTCATCTGTTCAGCTAACATGGCACTTGAGTATCTCGTAGGAAAAAACCTGAGGCACCCCTTGCAACTCTTAAAAATACTTGCTGAGCAGCACAATATTAATTGTTATCAGAAAATTGGATTTCCTGAAGAATGCATTGAATGCCTTGAAACACATGTGCTAATCAATGCCAGAGAGAAGCCCATTTTTTCCTATAATTTTTTTCCAGCTGGTTATATCAAAATATGATAACCTTGTCCTGGAACCCTCTCTATATACTTCATTATATGTCAGATATGTTTTATTAATTTGTACTGCTGTAATAGAGATCTGTGGAATTAAATATCCATAAAAAGGCAAAACTTCCTGACAAATGACTGGCTAATGTCTGATGTAAAAAATATTAGAGGATTATCAGTTTGCAGAAAACAAAGAGTGGGAAATTACCAAAGAGCAGCTACCCAGACAGCTCTGAAACTGCCTTTATTCTCTGATAATATACCAATAGGTAAGGCACAAAAGTTGCTGACATAAGCAAAGAAAACAGAAAAGAAAGATGGCAGTTCTTGAAGGCTACAAAGAATTGAGCCACTGAGTCTAAAATTCATAACATTAAAATTGGTAAAATATAGAATAGAAAGCAAATTAAGGAACATATAATGAGAATATATGAGAAGAATATACGGAATATATGAGAAGAATTGTACTATGAAACATAGATGTGTCTCAAACGCCTACTGGTTGTTTTTGTTTGGGCGTTTTGTTTTGTTTTTGTTTTGGTTTGGTTTGGTTTGGGTTTTTTTGTAGGAACTAGAAGATCCACAAGCAAAAAAAGTCAGCTTAATATCATCTGATTTCCAAAATGCAATAATGAATGGTGTCCCTTGACAAGAATACTGAAGAAATTCAGGGACATCCTCATGTGCTGAGCTGCCACTGATGGAAAGAATTCAGGACCTGGAAAATCCCAGAGGGACCTGTGTGAAAGTTTATAACATTTACAGTCACAGGATCAGACAGATTATACCGACAGGAAAGGGGATTTAAAAGATGAGCTAAAAATATGTCTGGTTATTCATAAAAGGAGAACTAGATGATTGCATGAACAAAGAATGCAGAATTCCACATTCGTAAAAAAGCAAACCAGACAGAAAAATACATCTCTGCCAGTGTTACAAAGTATAAAACCAACCAGCCCACCAGCTTTCCGCCTCTTCTCTTAACCTTAAGTAAGGCATGAGCCTGTTAACGAAAGACTGAATTTACGAAGACTTTTCAATAGCACCTTGGCTTAACTGATGAAATATCTTTTCAAAGGCTGAATTTATCCTTTGGAAATCTGTAGACAGTGTATGGAAAAATACTGACAGTAAAATAAGTTATTCTTATTTTTAAATGTTGTTTCTATGGGTCTGTGTACCGGGCAGGCTGAACTGCTTTAAGAAATATTAGATATAAACCATTTAAAACATGATTTCACTGAAAGAAATACAAAGAAAGTATATAGGTTTCAGGAAAAAAAAAAGACAGATTAATACTGGCAATCTTATTGTCATGAGTGTTGAACTTTACTTGAAAAATATCTTTTACAGGCTTCTAGAAATAAAAAGTGTTTTAAGCTTTAACTCTCCTTAAAAGGAATTTTGCTCCTTTCTTTGCATATGTTGAAATATGAAAACAGAACATAGGGTAAGCAAGTGCAAAGGGCCTTGTGATCTTTCCATAAAAATGTCCTTCTAATTACGTAATTAATAGTTTGATTTAATTTGATTTTCTGCACATCCTGTGCCTTTCCGCGTGTTCTGAAGACCATCCTCAACTAAGCAGGATGCCGAGGGCCTCATGAAATCTCCCTCCAGACACTCTGCATGTCATTCACTAACAACCCTGAAGAGGGTATAGTTGCACAGCTCACTGCTCCTTCTCTCCTGAAACTCATTTAACTTAAAAATCAAACGATTGACTAATCTCTTTTCTCCTTTGCCTTTTGTTGTAGTACTAAAAGTTTAGGATGGAAAAAAGAGCATGCAGAGAGTTCTGGATTTCACCTCCTTAGTCTTCCAAGGAAGTTAAATACATTTCTGTGCAATTCACCACTACCTGATAAAATTAACCACCGACAGATAAAATAACCTAATTACAGTTTCAATCAGGTCAATATCTACCAAGAATTTTAGGATTGCACTACAGACAGAAATTTCTGAGCAAGAAACATGTGCTACCTAAATGAAAGATGTTATTCCACTAATCAACTAGAGCAGCTCTGATCATGAGAGCTGTTCCCACTAACCAGACCTACATTTCAAGCAAATGAAGTCTAAATTACCAGCAGTCATGCAGGAAACAAGTATGATTAATGAAGGTTAACAGGCAAAGAAAACCCCCTGAGCTGAAACCACATTTTCAAACACAGCCTATCAGACAGCATATTGGTCGAGCTTCTATTATAACTCATGGAACAAAGCCTCCTAAGTTAACATGCGCAACTTGGAAATAGATAAAAGTATTTCTTAGCTGTCTCTTTATCAAACAGCATTATAAATTACCTGAATTCATTTTTATGCATTTCAGCGATTTTCTTCTCAAGCTTTTGTGACTGCTTCGGAAAAATCTTAAAGTCGCTGATGTAATTCTCTGGGTGTTCATCAGGATCATAATCACCAAGCTCAGCTGAACAGATCCAAAACACAAAACAAAGCAGAAAAATTGAATTGTAACATTAATTAATAGGGAAAGAAGTCAGTAAATGCACTGTAATTCAAGGTACATCCACAGTCAGTAAGAATCTAGTATGTCTCAAGAAATGCTTCTTTGAGGAATTTATAATTAACTGAAACAAGAAAATCCTTATATCTGTCACTTTAATCAATGAGTTTCAAGAGAAGTTCAATGGTTTATTAACTATTGCATTAATTAGCAATACTGAACTATTTTCTGTGGCAGAAAATGCTCTGTAAAACAGAAGCTTTGGCAATGTTTCACTTTGAGTATTTATTTTTACCAGGCAGACCCAAAACAATGGATTCTTGATTCTCCCCTTTTTCACATGATTTATCTGCAGTGGCATGGACTGGTCCTAATTCTGTTCTAGCAGAGAAACACAGTCCACAATGTTAATCAAGGTAACAGGCAGAACTTGGTTTCTCTTCTAAAAGATGTGCCACTTAGGTACACAAACCTGATATTTGGTGTTCTAATTTTCTGAATGAGTCTCATTTAATAAGGGCTGGGCTCGGTTTTGGTTTGGATACACTGCCTTCTAACACTTTAAGAGCTTTGTTCACCTTAAGGCAGAATAAAGGGAACGTTCACACTTATGGTTTCCCTAATCAGACATTTAAAGATGATTATTTGTCTCTGTACAAATAAAGACATCTGTCTGAATTTGGTCCTAAGGAAATGATGGAGAGAGAGAGGGGAGGGGAAAAAAAAAGCTAGGGAAAATAAGCTAAAATTTCTTTTCTCTTGAATTACATCTTCTATTTTTGTCAGATATTCCATCACCATACAGGTCTTCTTTAACATAAGAAAGGACATCAAATGACACCTTTTCCTCCTTAATTCAAACAGAATAGGCTAAATTTCCATTCAGGATTCAGAATTGAGTTTTTTCTCTTTTTGTAAGTGGAATCTAACAATGATGGCATACTTCTTCACTAAAATGCTAAGATAACTTATTTGGTTTCATTTTTTTAAGCTCCACTTCATTGGCTAACTGCCAGAATTACTTACTTCACAGTGCATATCAATACAGGGAAACAGTACAGCAACAACAAGTTACTGCTAGCTGTAGTCACACAAGTTTTGCATTGCTTATTTGACAGAACCAACATAAGACTGAAGTATTTAAAGAAGCCTGTTCATACTTACCTTGGACTATACAGGCACCCAAGTAGGCAGCATCAGAAAAGGAGCACAGCAAACGGCCATGGAAAATGTCCCTTTTTATTTGTAGATATAAGAGGTATCTGAAATATAGTTTTAAAAATTAAGAAACTATGTGCTATCTTTTTGTAACAGATTTAACATATCAGTGTGAAACCAGCTGTGCAACTATTTTGAATCTTCCTCTTGTTATTTCAAATGGCAGGAAAAAGGCAAAACACAACCATAAGAAAAAAAAAAAATAGATTTTTTTTCATTAACAATGAAATAATAAAGGCAAAAGTAACAAAACCGCACATAAAATGTCATAGAACATGTTTTATTTAAAATACATCTATTACAATGCTCATTACTAGTGTGAAATAAATTATGGTAATGTAAGCTTGTTTGAGTACCTCTGTTTTTATTATATACAAGTTTACAAAAGGAAATCTTTCTCTTACTGTAGGCAAAATAGCACACTGACCACAGTGGAGATTTTTTCCTCTTCTGGTTTTGGAATTTTTTGGGGTTTTTTTTTTTTTTTGGTGTTTTTTGTTTTTTGGTTTTATTTTGGTTTTTTTTGTTGTTTTGTTTTTGGGTTTTTTTGGTTGGTTGGTTTGGTTTGGTTTGGTTTTGGGTGTTTTGGGTTTTTTAATCTGTAAAGAATCCCAGATGAAGTTTGAAGGGAGCAATAACGTCATGAGGCTTAAAGAGCCACAGGCATGAGGCACCTGCCTTGCAGGGAGTCACCTTTCCCATTCATCTCTTTCTATAAGGACATGGGGAGAAGAAAACAAAAAGTTCCTTCTACCTGTACTCTGCCTTCTACCACAGAGAGCTTCTACCACTCACAGCTTTTTTCCCAGCACCTAGCAGGTTACAGCCACACCACTCAGCCACTTCACCCCTCTGGGAAAATAATCTATTTAAACATTGCTTTGACCAGACAAATCGACCACCTAGAGGGTTCTATCAAGACTCAGTGGCTTCTGCAGACCATCAGGACATTCCTTGACATTTCTTGACATTCCTGCCAGTCCTCTCCAACCTTGAGCAACATACAGCATAGCCAATAAAAATGTAGTTTATTAGTAACAGCAATGTCAGACATATTTTTCCAAGTTACCTTCTCCTGTTACCTGGTCATATCATGAGCTTCTGCATCAAGAGCCAGCCAGGAAATACTATCTGAAGGGCAGAGAAACTTTTCTCCTTTCCTTGGATTTTTACTGAATACAATAAATCAGATACAGTTATCAATGAGAAAAGCAATCTTCTCTCATTGTAAACACATCCCTTCATTGATCTTTACACTTCGAGGTTTGTTTTTTTGTTTTTTTTTTGCAACACCTTTTTTTCCCCTCCTGTAATCAATGTCCAGTAACAGCTCACAAATTCACGGCTGTATGTTGGTACTGCTATTCTACAGGTAGATTCAGAGGAACTATCTGTAACAGAATGCACCAGAGGCCTCAGTGAGATAAAGTAAAAATTCTTAATCTGCAATGACAGTGTACCAGAAAAGGTTCAGTATATTGGTGTAAATGCCATATATAGCTTGGGCAATTGAGCAGTCCCTACACAAAGAATTTTGGTAAGATTTTCCAGAGTGAAAAAATGAGATGCCATTCTCCAGAGTGACCATTAGCTTGAGGCTAAACTGTGTTCAGCTTTTAAGCAGTGCCAAAAAAACCCACCCAAGGTTTCAGAGCATGGCTTGTTAGCCAAGCTCTGAGGTCAACAGATTAACATGTGTTATTCCTAAGCAAATTGTACTGACCACAATTGAAGATCCTCAGTGTCATTTGCCAAAAAAACCAAGCTGTGTGGGGGTCTGTCAACATAGCTGGAGGGAAGTGACGCCATCCAGAGTGACCTTAGCAGGCTTGAGAAACAAGTCTGCTTCCACACACATCTGTGCAAACCTCATGAAGCTCAACAAGGCCAGCTGTAAGGTCCGACACGTGGGTCAGGGCAATCCAAAGCACAAACACAGGCCAGATGGAGAATTAATTGAGAGCACCCCTGAAGAGAAGGACTTGGGGATGTTGGTGGATGAAAAGCTCAACATGACCCAAGAGTGTGCAATGGCAGCCCAGGAAGCCCATCTTACACTGGGCTGTGTCAGAAGAGGTGTGAGCAGCAGTCAAGGGAGGGGATTCTGCCCCTCTGCTCTGCTCTGGTGAGAGCCCACCTGGAACCTGCATCCAGCTCTGGGGTCTGCAACACAAGAAAGAGGTGAACTTGCTGGAACAAATTCAGAGAAGAGCCACCAAATTGATCAGACATCTGGAGCACCTGTCCTATGAAGATAGGCTGAGATCTACAAAGCAAGAAGGGAAGCCTGGAACAGCACCAAGACTTTAGAATTCTTTCAAATGAAAAATATAAATATATTTTCAATTGAAAGGAATTTTTGCACATTTTACCAAAGGCTCACTAAACTTCAGGCACTTCCTGTAATACTGATGCAGTAATTTATGACCCAGGTCAGCAAACACTTATGGAAAAAAAAAAAAAAAACTGACTCCTAAACTCACTGAGGTGTATGTATGTATTTAAAACTGCATACACTTACAGAAATAGCTTGCAAAATAATCGATTTTGCTTCTTCATGTGTCCTTCCACAATATCTGTTTTTTCCAAGCCCTGGCATGTCTTTATAACCTGATTTACAGCCCTAACTATCCAAGCTTAATAAGAAGCTAGTAAACTTATACTTACATTCACAAATGTCTCTCATTGGAATAACCTCATTTCCATCTATCATCTCTTTGCAGTACATATGACTCAACTTCAGGTTGGCCAAACCTTCCCTGCCATGCAGATTAAGGGTCAGCAATAACTATTCTTGTTTTTAAGCAGGCATCATGACCCCCAGAGACCAGATTGCTAGCTGTTTAACAGACAATTTATCTATTTTAAGGTGTTCAGTGAGGCATGAAAGCTTTCCCACAGCCAGACCTTGTGATTTGGCCACCCAGTGATTTTTTACTTTGTTCAAGTCACTTAATACAGTTTATTCTCATAGCAAATGTATCTCTTGGTGTTGTTGCAGTCTTTCCAGCTGACAGATATGGTCACCTCCAGAGATCCAGCAATTCAAAAAATTGCTATCTCGGCATGGCGTCTGACTTTGACTCACTACTATTTTCCATGGTGCTGTTTGTGGTACAGTGTGGTAGAAGGAAAATAAATGTTTTTACAATATTCCTGGATTGGGTGTCCTCCTACCTAGAAGAATTTTTGAGTTATTTATGCATATTATTCTGAATACCAACTTTGCATTTTTGTCTTCCACAGCAGATAGTATCAAATACACTGCAGGAGCACCTTTTTCCTGCCAAAGCATATGAATCTCCACCAAACACTAACTGCTATGTACAAGTATGTAATATCACAAGTAAGAGAACATATTTTCTATACTTTACAAAGCCATGAAGAGAAAAAGGGTTGAACATGAGCCAGCAGTGTGTCCGGGTGGCCAAGAAGGCCAATGGCACCCCAGCCTTTGTTCTTTATCAAGAACAGTCCATCCAGAGGGACTAGGGAAGTCATTCTCCCTCTGTACTCAGCACAGGTGAGGCCACACCTATAGTCTTGTGTCAAGTTTTGGGGTCCTCACTTCCAGAAGGACAATGAGATGCTGGAGTGAGTCCAGAGAAGGACCGAAAGACTGGTGAAGGGTCCAAAGCACAAGTGCTTCAAGGAGTAGCTGTGGGAGCTGGGGTTGTTCTGCCTGGAAAAAAGAGGTGCAGGGGAGACCCTATTGCTCTCCACAATTATTTCAAAGGAGGGTGCAGCCAGCTGGGGCTTGGTCTCTTCTCCCAGGCAACCAGTGACAGGAGAAAAGGACACAGTCTTAAGCTGCACCAGAGGAGGTTTGGGTTGGACGTTAGGAAGAATTTCTTCTCAGAATGGATGATTAGGCTTTGGAATAGGCTCCCCAGAGAGGAGAGTGGAATCACTGTCCAGTGGGGTTAAGACAAGGCTGGATGTGGCATTCAGTGCTATGGTCTACTGAACACCATGGTTTTGAATCACAGGTTAGACTCAATGATCTCAGATATCTTTTCCAATCTAATTGATTCTGTGACAGAAAAAATAATTATATTAGCTAAAATATATTGCTTACTTATTTGCTAATCCTTTAAATGGATTTTGATATATTTTAAAATAAGTCATCATTCTGAAATCATTAACTCAGGGTACAGAAGCAGCCAAAAACCCAAGAGAATGTTGGGCATCACTAGGAATGATATTGTGAAAAAGACAGAGGGCTGTTTTGCCAGTACTTAAAGCATTGAAGTTATCACACCTTGAATTTTTTACCTAGCTCTGGTCCTTTCAGCCTGAGTAGGACATAGATGAGCTTGATTAATAGAGAAGAACTAAAATGAATGAGAAGACAGAGCCTCCCTTATAGGGCAAGATGGTGATTAAGGGAGACTAAGAGTGAGTCTTCTGAAATCATGAGGTAGTGGGAAAGGCAAATGAAGAACTATTATCCACTGAATCCTCAACATTAGAGCTAGAGGAAAATCAGTGGAACTGGGAAATTGCTTAAGGCAAAGGAAAGAAAGCATCTGCCATAGCAGATAGTAAACCAACTGCCTCAGAAGATTGTGAAGAAAAACAGTATTACCAAGTACAAAAAAAGAATGATTACACAAATATGGGCAAAATATCCAGAAACTAATACTAACATGAATACACATGAATTGACTTTCATTGTTGAAAATCCTAATATAACAATTCCAAAACCCTCTAGTGAATTTTGATGGGAAGGAGATCATCTATTAGATTTCTTGGTTTTTTGAAACAGTAGGAAAGTTAAAACCATGTTAGTATGGTTTAAACCCATTTGTAAAACAGATACCCATGACAATAAGCATGCCACACTGATGTCAGTACAGCAGTTGCCCTTTTTAACTCTCTGATCTGTCATAAACCAAATTCTAGTAGAGGAATTAGGAACTGGGGTATATCTATCATGATTTCAAAGCATAATCTTCAGCTAAACACAAGAAAAAGGAAAATTCTACTTTTCTTAAAATATCTAACACCAGAAAATTTGAGAAACTGCATGACTGCATGCCTGTGTTAACAGGCACCTGTAGAAAGAATCACCCTTCTTGTTCTACAATTTCTGAAGGTGTACTAATGCTAAGGACTCAAAACATAATGAAGGTATTGGTACTCCATATCTCCATTCTGAACCTATGCCCCTCCTATACTGCCAAAATTGTGGATTCCTGGTAATAAAAAATGCCCCAAAGCACCCAAAACTATTCCTTCAAAAATAAGTACTTCATTTTATGCTCTGGGGTGGGGGATGGAAGGTGGCTTTAATGACAGCTTTCAGTAGTCTCAAATCTCTGACTTCTGCGGTCAGGATTATGACTGCAGCTAGCAAGACATGGGCTTGTCCTCCTGGCTTTACAGCTGGTCAGTGCCTGTATGGTCTTTCCTTGGGACAAGAGTGATAAATTACCATCCCAGTGAGTTTCTTGACAGCACAGGCTACTGGTGAAAAAATCTTTATTATTACTTAATAATTAATTTCACTAACAAGTAAAGCAGACAAAGGAGTGGTAAAAGAAAGGCATTGTTTTGGCTCCTGGCTGCATGAAAGTCCCACCACAGCATGCGAATAGTCTTTCCTGCAAAACACCATGACTGGACTGCATCTTCTCTGCCATTCTGCCTTCCCCACAGAGGACCACAAGAAGAGCTCTGAACATGTACAAGGTCTCTTCTCCCTGAGGTGCAATCTCCAGCAAAAAAAAATTACCCTTCTTGGTAATTTTTTCCCTACTCTGAATCTGATCTGCAAGCCTGAGGCATCAAGTGCTCTTATTAACAAAAAACTCACTTTTAAGATTTATGTTATTCAATCTGATTGTGACTGCAATGGTATTAAAACTATAAACTCACTTGGCAACTGCCAAAGTTGTCCTTGACAACTTTCCAATGTGTCCTTGACAAAGCAAAAATAGATAAGTGGACTTTCATAGATATCAAAGCATGACTTCCCACTTCAAGAAGAGCAGAAGGGGGTACCAGGAAGAGCAGAGATATTCCTAAGTGATGTCTGGAACAGGGCTAGCAGCACAGGCCCACCTTGTATGAACTCACCTTAGAGCTATTGGTTAATAGCACAAATATATTGCACAAATTTCCTACTTGCAAATGAGTCACTTCATATTGAGGCATTAATAACCAGATCCATTCAGGAATTAAAAATCACTACCAAACACAACTGGCCTCCTGCTTCCAGAGGGAAAAGCACCAGGCTCTTCTAGCACATGGCAACATAAAGTACAGCTGATTGAGACTGGACTAGACAAACACTGAGCATGCCATGTTTACATACGCCAAGTCTTTGTCATTTTATATGACTTCCAAATAAACAATTTTTTCATCTGCTTTTCCTGCTATACTTGTAACACTGATTTATGACAGATTAGTCATTGAAGAACTGCTTCTTGGATTAGGAAGTATGGATTAGGAAAAAAAGGCATGATGAAAGCAAATTGAAATAATCCACCTTTGGTTAATTCCACCATCTATTTACCCATGCCCTCTTCTGTTTTTTCTATAATAATCATGGATTACCACTGATACAGTATTATCTGTAGCATTTTAGAGCATTTCTTTGGGACCTCAAATGACTTTATAGTCTTCCATTTTAATTATACATACACACTAAAATGTAGGAATTTGAAGATAAGAGAGCATGAGACCCTGGGATTCTTTCATATATAAGAAATAAAAACCACTGATTTATTTATTACCTAAGCAACAACACCAAAAATAAATAACAAAATAGAAAGTATGATCAATCTTTGGATCTATCTGTTCATATTCCCTTGATTGCTCAAATCTTGTTAATGTACAGCATCTCAGGCTTTTCCAGCTGTGGGCTCTGAGCTGTGAACAAGAACAGAAAAGAATGGCACAGTGTAAAATATCTGTGCTTTTCATAAAGTCTGCTGGGATGGTGTGCATTGAGTGATCTCTGCAGGTGAAACTTTCTTCATAGCAATTCTTTATCTTTACATGCCATGCCAGCAGAATAACCTTGGGCATTATAGTGAATATCCTTTTTTCTGCACACAGTTAGATGCACATGGCAAAAGAAAACTTCTACCCATCAAGCTATCATGCTTTCTGGAAAAACAAAGGGAATTAACCAAAAAGAATTTTTTTTATTTTTAAAAGGAAAATTAAGAGAAAAGGAAATTAACAATAATACCAAAACTGTATGTATTCAAGGCCTCTATCCACAGTCCTGTCACGCTTCATTACAAATGCTGATTTAAAAAGAAAGGAAACTGAAATCATATTTTACAGGTATGTGTAGCAGGGGACAGGGGAGATGTGAAGATGTGGTGTCATGTTACAATTGCATAATTAAAAACTGAAACTTATTACTCTCATTAGATATACTCAATTATGCCAGTTAAATGCTATTTTCTAGAACTGAAGGACTTCACACCATCTGTAAGTGACAGATAACCAGACCTAGAGAGCCACAGATGTAACATTCAGAAGAGCCTGATATCCTCCACATACTACACATGGAGCAGAACTCAAACCCTCAGAGATGGCTCCAGTGTAAAGGAGTGTGCTGGGTGGGCATGGCTAAGCTTTGGTAGCAGTGGGGATACAGCGGTGGCTTCTGTGAGAAGCTGCTGGAAGTTTCCTCCATGTCCAGCAGAGCCAATCCCTGGTGGCTCCAACACAGATGTGTCACTGGCCTAGGCTGGGCCAGTCAGAAACAGTGATAACACTGCTGTGATAAGAGATTTCAGGGGAGGGGAAGTGATTGCACAAATGTAACTGCAGCCAAAAAAAAAAAAAAAACATGAGAGGAAGAACTGTGCAGACACCAAGGTCAGTGGAGAAGGAGGGGCAGCAGATGCTCCAGACTCCAGGGCTGAAATTCCTCTGCAGCCTCTCGTGCAAAGCATGGTGAGGCAGCCATGCCCCTGCAGACCCTGGAGATCCACAGGGATGCAAGAGATCCACCTGCAGCCCATGCCAGAGCAGGTGGATGTAACTTTGATCACGGGGCAACTTTTTACATCAATAGGCCTTCCAAAATCAGATAGACTCCATCTCTCTAACAAGGGCAAAAACGATTCTAGCCCATGAGCTGTCAGGGCTGATTGAGAGGACTTTAAACAATGTTTGAATAGGGAAGGGGATGAAAATGGGCTCTCCAGAGATAAGCCATAGGTGGCAAGCCAGAGTCAGGGGTGAAATCAGCAGTCCAGCTGATGTGCATGTGCACTGGAGTGGGCAGCATGGGTGACAAGCAAGAGAAGTTGGAAGCCATTGGACAGAAGGGAAGCTAAGATGTCACCCATGGAAACATGGAGGGGTGACTTGCATGACTGGAGTGCTGCAATGGATGGTTACTTGCCCTTCAGAAGAGACAGGCAAGAGTAGGGGTGGCTCTGTATATTAGGGTCCTGGCTCCTTACTCACTCGGGAGGTCCTTGATGACTGGAGGCTGGCCAGTGTGGCACCCATCCGTAAGAAGGGCTGAAAGGAGGGACTGGGAAACTATAGGCTGGTCAGCCTGACCTCAGAACCTGTCAAGGTTATGTCTCGCGGTTTCTGCGGTCGAAAGTCTCTTTTTCCCAGCCCCAAGATTGAAGGAGTCAGGATTCTTCAGCTGTGGTTCTCAAGGCTGTTTATTCTTTGTTATCTTTAATATTCTTTCCCTGACCTGCTGAGATCCGTTCAGCAGGTCAGACAGAGGCACACTGACCACCAAGTTGACACCAAGTTGAATGTGTGTTGATCTGCTAGAGGGTAGGAGGGCTCTCCAGAGAGACCTGGACAGGCTGGAGAGATGCACTGAATCCAGTGGTTTGAGTGCACCAGGTCCTGCACTTTGGCCAAAACAAGCTCCTGCAGTGCAACAGGCTGAGGTCAGAGGGGCTGACAGAGTACTGAACATGAGCTAACAGTGAGTTCTAGTGGCCAAGAAGGCCAGGGCATCCCAGCCTGTATCAGCACCAGAGTGGCCAGCAGAACCAGGGCAGCGACTGTCCCCCTGCACTCAGCACAGGTGATGCCACACCTTGAGTGCTGTGTCCAGTTCTGGGACACTCAGTTCAGGAAGGTCATTGAGTTGCTCAAAAGTGTCCAGAGAAAGGCAACAAGGCTGGTGAAGGGTCCAAAGCACAAGTGCTTCAAGGAGCAGCTGAGGGAGCTGGGGTTGTTCTGCCTGGAAAAAAGAGGCACAGGGGAGGCCTTATTGCTCTCCACAATTATTAAAAAAGAAGGGTGCAGCCAGGTGGGTCTTGGTCCCTTTTCCCAGACAACCAGTGACTGGACAAGAGGACATAAGCTGCACCAGGGGAGGTTTAGGTTGAACATTAGGAAGAATTTCTTCACAGAAAAAGTGACTGAACATTGGAATAGGCTGCTGATGGAGGTGGTGGAGTTACCACCTCTAGAGGTGTTTAGGGAAAGACTGGATGTGGCACTTGGTGATGCAGTCTAGCTGACTGTAGATTGTGTTAGGTCATAGCTTAGGCTCAATGATCTCAGATGTTTTTTCCAACCTAGTTAATTCTGTGATGGCTGAGGAGGCTGTGAACTCATGGGAGGCCCGTGGAGACAGGAGCCCCCACTGGAGCAGCCTGTCCTTGGAGAACTGCACCCTGTGGAAGAGTGACCCAGGCTGTGGCAGTTTGGGGAGGGACTCACATTGCAGCAGGTCACTGAGAGCTGCTGCTTGTGAGATGGACTCACATCAGAGAAGTTCATGGAGAACTGTCTCCCACAGTGCAGGAGGGAAAGGTCCCCTCTCCCTGAGCAGCAGGAGAAACAACTTGTGATGCACTGACCATAACCCATAACCTATTTCCCATTTCTCTGTGCCATTGAAGGAGTAGGTAGAGTTGGGAAAAACAGAGGGGTGGGGAGGAAAGCATTTTTAAGGTCTTATTTTACTTCTCGTTATCCTGCTCTGATTTTTTAGTAATAAATTCTATTACTGTCTCAGATTGCACCTTTTTTTCCCATGGTGGTATTTGGTGAGTGATCTCTCCTCATCTTTAGTTCAATTCATGGACCCTTCATTACATTTTCTTTCCCCTGTGAGAGGTCTAGCTCTGGAGAAAAGTGAGGGAAAATCTTTGGCTGATGCCAGGCATCCAGTCAGGATCAACACCCTACAAGAAGCACCACTCTTCTTCTAAGACTCAGCATCTTTCTCTATTTAAAAGATTATACAAACCATTGAAAAGTATATATACACTGCTTGTGTTTCAGTTTGCTGAGCCTCCAGTGCACATGCAGAGGCCAAATCATTTGAGAAAAATAAGTTAAATCCTTGCCACTTTCTCATCACATTTTTTTTTAATTCGTTGGGAAAATTGCCTAATTAAAAAAGAAAAGGTGTGTCTTGAGTCTTTCTCAAACATGTTTCAAATGTGCAGCCTTAGTGCTCTGCTGTGGAAACTATTTGCAAAAATAAGGACAGATCTTCTAAATCCATGTTGACATCCATTAAGCAGATGAGCTGAGAAGCCCTGAAGTGCATTAAGATTTTGACTTCAGTGACAAGTTGGGTTTCAGGTGGTCTATTACTACATAAGCAAGAGAGATCAAGGCAACAACCCCCATGGCCTCTGAACTTGTGAATTACCATCCTAACACCAGTTCACTCTAGAGAAAACAGTGACCAAGAATCATGCAGAACCTCCTTTCCACAGTGAGAAGCAGAAATATTTTCCACGGAATTTCTCCTTTAGTGTGGAAACCCAGGGCAGCAGGAATATTTCTGTCTGCTCTGGGGTGCCCTGACCCCCGGGGGAGCGCTGACTTTGACCCTCATTCATGGAGGAAGTTTCCTACACTTCAAGATAGACTAGAATCCACAGAAGTGTGAAATAGATTATCGAGAGTAGTGTAGGTTTATCACTTGGTGAGAAATTTAGGGTTTGGGATTTTTACTATGTTGTGGATGGAAGCAAGATGGAGGGCACAGGGCATCATCCTGGGTTTCTTCTTCACGCTTCTTCTTCCTTCTTCTTTGTGGGATTGGGTGGCATTTTGTAATTGGGCAGAAACATCTGCATTGTGGGCTCTGTGAGATCAGTTATTAGGTTAAAAAGGAAAATAATCTAGTTCTTAATTGGATAGTTTAGTCTTAAAAGACCTTGCAACAAGAGATTGTTAGCCATTTTGTGCCTGCTGATGAAAAGCTGCCCAACTCACAGTAGTGAGACTGTTTCACTGATAAGAAATAAACACTTGAGTCTGAACATGATCTACCATCTCAAGTGCCTTCAATCCAGACCCAGAGAAGCCAATACTTTAGCAATAATATTTCAGAGTGCCTTGACATCCAAAGGCAGACACTGATTTTATTTCAAAAGCATAGCTAAGAAAATGGTTGTTAATTAAAACAAGAGAAATGAAAGTAAGTGTCAGGAAAGGTACAATGTTGACTGACAATATTCTTAGTTGTCCTTAGCAGTGTTATAAAATGCAGTGACAGGCAAGAACACAGCATCATTATTTGCCCAAGGCATTCCTGGCCTCCAAACATGCAGTTTGCACAAGTTTTCAGACTACTAGACGTTTTTTTTCTATGAAATCATAGACGTAGTGATAACTTCAAATAGATAATTCTCCACCTTCAATTTCTGAAAATAGTTTCACATGTTAAACCACAGAGTAAGTCAAGGATTACAGTCAAATCCAACCAGGGAAGGTTGGGCCCCAGGTAGGACAGAAATGAAGCATCAGTAATCTGAGGGGATAACTCTTAAATTTTCTTGCTGCAAGTGATGTCTAAATCCTGAATATTATGTTAAACTGGTTTCACAGAAACCAAACCTTTACCCCATAGACACAAAGCTTCATATACTGAACAGATGATTTTTTTCACATCAGCTTTTTCTATGGAAGAGTAGGAAAAGCAGTTCTTTTTAAGACCTGTAAGCCTCTCTGATGTCTCTAAGATGCTTCATTAAAGATTTATTCCTATAAAGCTTTTAAAAAGACTGCATTGACCATAATCCATATGAGGCATTAACCACAGGGTTAATCAATGTTCTGAAACAAAGAGTAGTATGGCAATGTGATAGAATGTCTTACTTAATTTCATTATTCAAATGGGGACCACAGACACCCATCAGACTTCCACCCAGCCGAAGAAGTGACAGAGAGCTCTGACATCCTTAGGCACAGACAATGACAGAAATGCAAAACACTATTACTCTCACTCAGTTGACTGTACATACAGCTGCAAAGTACAGATGGTTTTTAAGTCAAAGGGTGACAATATTATTAATTTATTTTCAAAACATCTTAAGAACAGCCAGGAAAAATATGATTGTCAAGTGAACACAGCAGCACTAAATAAAAGGCAAAGCAAAAGTCTACCAAGAAGCCTCTAGAAGAAATAGAAGACTAGTAGGACTAGAAGAACTAGTCCTCAAGGTTTCACAACTGTCTTCTCTAAAATGCTAATGAACACTCTTCTACTTGAATTTCACCAATCATTGCAATTCAAGAAAAAAGAAAAATAACTCCAGCCAATCTAGGGCATCACCTAGAATCTGACCCTCTGCTTTGGTCATGAAGCAAATTCTCAGAGATGGGTTGCATGGCTGCACTTCACTTGCTCATTTCAGGAGCATTTTCTGTATTTTGTTATTGTGTAAGACATATGGCAGAGATGAAGCAAAGCTTCCCAAATAACAACATTGAGAAACTATTAAGATGATCAGATACAAAAATATGTTGAATAAACGATGCCTCTAATTATTTCTCCTTTTTAAGTTCTTAATGGTATTAGTTTTTATAAAAGACTGTAACACATTTTTCACACAACTTCACTTGAAAAATTTATTTGAAATATCCCAGCAAAGACTAAAACATACTCACAGCACAACAACCATCAGTGAGCGAATTCTTGGTGCTTTATATTTCAATAAAACTTATCCTGGGAGGATATCCAGGTTTTTTTAAAAGCCAATTAATTTAGACTCTTGAATGAGAAAGGACTATACAATCGTACTCTGGATCATAAAAGGTAAAATGTTCGTCCAAGGACAAACAGTAGCAAATATTGAAAATCCATTGACTTCCTGGTTTACGACCTGTTCACTCAGCTGTACAGTTCCAGTATTTCATCCAAGATAAATAGCTATAAAATAACAGCATGCCCCAGCTGTTCTATACAAACTACAAATGCATCATTCAGCAGAACATAACCTGCTTCTGAAACTTTCAGTGTGAGGCCAGTGACAATGGGATCCCCGCACTGTGAAGTGACTTGTGAGCACAAGCGCATGCAGTGCTTGGGGAAAGAATCAACCAAGAGCCAAGGCAGCAGGTGCTGAGGCACTCGGTGCTTCTGCAGCAGGCAGACAGCAGTCAGCAGCGTGCCTGCTCTCCAGCAAGGTGGTAAAGCACACACACAGTCAGTCCTGCACTGGTACTGGTACTGAGCTCAAAAGAGCTACTTTCCTGCATTCCCCCCCCGCCACGTACACTTCTTGTGTCCAGAGCAACAGAATATTCACAATGGCCAGTAGGAAGGACAGAGCTCCCATTCATTAAGCACAGCTAAGGTGTTGAACAACTCTGTTTTCACAACAAAATTTTCAAAATTCCAACATAAGCAGCAAGAATTCTTACCCTCCAGAGCAGCTGTACTTGAAAAATATGCATATATTGCACCTCTGTATCAGCTTAAGGTCTGTCACTACTTTGAAAAGATTGTCTTATTTGTGATCCTAAAGATACACCCAAGAGAAAAATAAGTGAGACTATGCATAAACGTCTTGAAATAGTCAGGCCTGAATTAAACTTTCCAGATTATTTGGGAGGGGAAAAAAGGGGAAGGGAAGGAAAGAAAAAAGAAAGCAAAAGAGGGAAGGGAAGGGAAGGGAAGGGAAGGGAAGGGAAGGGAAGGGAAGGGAAGGGAAGGGAAGGGAAGGGAAGGGAAGGGAAGGGAAGGGAAGGGAAGGGAAGGGAAGGGAAGGGAAGGGAAGGGAAGGGAAGGGAAGGGAAGGGAAGGGAAGGGAAGGGAAGGGAAGGGAAGGGAAGGGAAGGGAAGGGAAGGGAAGGGAAGGGAAGGGAAGGGAAGGGAAGGGAAGGGAAGGGAAGGGAAGGGAAGGGAAGGGAAGGGAAGGGAAGGGAAGGGAAGGGAAGGGAAGGGAAGGGAAGGGAACTTATCCCTGCCAGGGAAAGAACCAGGGTAAATTTTGCCCAGTCATTTCACCATTGCTTCATTTTTTGCAAGTTCTTGTATATCATAACTACTTGTCTGTATGTTATAGAAGACTTCCTTTAAACTGCATTAAAAATCTATAGGTATCACAGTACAAAGAAGATCAGTATTGCAAATGCCAGCCTATGCTAATTTTATCAGAAATAGTGAGAACCGTACCCTAGACAACAATCTGCCTTTTCTTGAACTTATTAGCAAAGCATATTAAATGCACAGACTAAAAAAGGACCAAAAAAAAAAAAAAAAAAAAAAAGAAAGAGCCCAAAACAAAACAAAATAAAACAAAACAAAAAATACCTGGTGAGCTCTTCTTTAATCTTCAAGGGTTCATGTGGATAGAATTTCACTCTAAAGCACATGGTATATGGTGGATGAGCTGAAACATTATAAAGAAAAAACATGAGAACCATAGAAAACAAACATTGCTTAAGCCACTCTGAAGGAGTGACCTTAAAATCACTTACTAATGGTTAGTTTAGGCAGAGATTCAAACAGGGGCATTATTATATATGCTTTATTTTGGGGTGGTCTTTTTTGGCAAATGATAAGCAGTAAGCAATGATAATACTACAAAATTGAAGAAACCATTTAGGTAATGAAACTAAAGACAGTAGAAGTATTTCTGTTCCCAGTATTTAATAAGATTATAGTACCCAACTCTGAGCAATTATATCAATGCCAGGCCTGATGTACAATCCTTCCAATACAAAAGAAAGAGGGGAAAAAGAAAGGAGAAAGGAGAAAGAGGAAAGAATCACAATAACAGGAAATATTTCAATTTTGCAATCAGTGCCTCTCAGGCACTTCGATTTAGAGCAAAGTGCAGATCTACAATATTCTAGTTAGTTTTAATATATTTTGGTCTTGGTATATTCTCAATGTACACAGACAATTTTAAATTTCCAAAACCTTGAAAAGATTGTGCTTTTATGGCAGGGAAAGGGAAAGCAGAAGAAAAGAGCAAGAAAAAATTACAGAGAAAATGGAAGACATTACCAGGTGAAATCATTAATTTCTTTTTTAAATTGTAAATTGTAACAGTAATTAGTAAGCTACTAGAACATTTTACTGTACCATCTTCTTAAGCTCACCAGTTAAAAGGCTTGTATAAACTTCATGTGGTGATTAGTTCAACAATCATGATACTCTTCAAGCTTCTCTGACTGCAGTATCTACGTGTATGCTGCAGTGTTTCAGAAACACATCCCTAGATATCTCACAGTTCCATGTGATGTACAACAGCAATAGAAAATAAAAATTAGTTAAATCTTTTGTTACGGTTGGTATCTTTTGGATAAAATATTCCTTTATCTTCTTGAAGATAAGGGAATATTTTCCTCTTTTAAAATCTCACATTGTACTTACTTTAAGTACAGTCAGTTGCCACAAAAACTGCTGATTTAATTTTTTTTCCTTGTTTAAATAACCATTCATTTAAGACACAAGGAGGAATTTCAGAAGGGATGGGAATGGAAATATGAAAAATACAGGAAAAGAAAAAAAACAAGTAATCAATAAGAAATAGAAATTAAGGGGAAACTAAGAAAAAAAAAAAAGCCTTTGTTGTTCTCTAGAGATGGCTTGAGCTTTCACAGTTTTCCTATCTGGAGAAGTTGTCTGAAAGCTAGAGAAACACTCAGTCTGTTTTCTGTGGGCTTTGCTGTCCTAGATATGACTGCAGCATTGTCTTACAGTGACTGCAAAACAGAAGACATTGTTATGTCTTAACTGCCCTGCAACAGCAAAGTAGAAGGTAAAGTGAATTCACTGTCCCAGAAAGGAAAGCATCCATGCAGAAACTCACTAAGGAGTCATGTTGCCTGGACACAACAAAGGATAACTTAAGTCATCTTAAATGTTTCTGTCACTCCTCAATAGTCATGTTAAAACTATTAAGGGAGGAAAATTTTGGAATACTGTTCCAATTTAAAAATGTGACAGGAGAGACAACCTGTATTAAACAAGCAAGAGCTCTTCCCCTGGGGAAAACAAAGAAAAAAACCTCTCACTTTTAAATGTTTTGGCAGATTTAGAATTAGTTTGAAAATAGCAATGAAGATATAAGAATAGCTAATGCATCTATCTTCAGGGCCATAGCAAATACAAGCCTACTGCAAGACTCCAAAAATGTACTGAATTTCACCCAATTTTCCAGATGTCAATTTAAAAAAAAAAAAAAAAAGGAAAATTTATCAGTGGTAAAAATAAATAAATAAATAAAGGTTCATTCTGACTGTATATGGTAAACACATAAAAGTATCAGCTGCCCTATATGCAAAGAGTATCACGGCGAGGAAATGATGGCATCCACTGCACTATAAAAATAGCCTACATTCATAGGAAAGGTTAAAGTAGGAAATGTTTTACTTGAGCAGAAGAACAGTATGTGACAGAAGTACACACCAATGCACAGGACATGCAGGGGATTTGTCAAGGCAGCTTAAAGCCTATTTCTCAAATCTTTTTCTAGACTCAAGCTCCTGTAACAATATTCCTCCTCAGCAGTGCAGCAATACTATACAAGTCTGCTGCAGCCTGCTAAGCCAAGATCCCTTCTCTATTGCTGTGCAAGAATGGAACAAAAACAACTTGCAATTTGAAATGGTAAAAAGAACATGAATCTATCCATCTAATTAATCTGTGGAGATAAAAATGTTCCCTGCAATTACAGGAGAGCCACTTTTTCTGTTCCTTATTCCCAGCTGGAAAACCAGCCTCAATGAACATTTGAATGGGGAAGAAGGGAACTCCCAGAGATATCCACTTTACCCTCCATCTTAATTTTAAGGTAGATCATAAGCCTAATGTTCTTCCAAACAGACATTTGAAGATATGTAAATGTTTAGCAAGGCCTTTTTCTCATACATTTTACCACACTGGGGAAACATGCATGAGGACTTCATGTTCTCTCTTTGATTTCTCATAGCAGAAACCAAGACAGGCACTGAATTTTATCAGCTCAAGAGATATGATTGTCAAGCCAGATAATTTCTCAATTCCTTGAAAGTAAAATTACTTTTGACCACTTCCATATTAAAGTGGAGACATTAACAACAAACCTTCCCAAAATAGACCAGAATTGCAGAAGCACATTTCATCAACACAAAACTATCAATTCACATAATCAGTTTTTTAGTAGCTATTTCTTATAAGTCTTTTCTTTCAGAGGGTCCTTTATCTCTCAGATAAGAAGCAGCAGGCATAGCAAAATGCCTGAGGCTCTGTCAGAATTTCCTGCTATCTGAGTTCACTTTCTCACTAAAAACCATTCACAATTACAATGATTTCAAAGGACTTTATTGTGGAGAATAGTATCGAAAGCAAACTCCATTGAAGCAGAACCATTAATTTGCCAGTTTGTATGCTAACAGTACATAAGAGGTGAAAGAAAAAGTACAAATAAAATCATTTAAATTATGTTAAATGCTGAAACAAGTCATGATCTAAATGCTCATGAAGGAGCTACACACAGAGCATAGTCTTCAAGGCAACTGGCTGTATGTTGTTAAATTTTATTTCATTTACATTTAACTACGATACAGTATTCTATGTACGTCAAAAAGGAAGGATCTCCCTAAAGTACTCCCAAACCTACAACACCGTGACAAGAACAAAGAGGAATATGGGAGATGCCTCCCTTGGTACAGAAATCAGTAAGTAAGGGACTGAGTCTCACATGAACTATTTTTAAGCGCCCTACCAAAAAGGCCCACACATTTGTATTACCATTTTCTTCATAGCAAAAGAATCTGAAAAAAGAATAAAATATTTATGTGTGCTGATTTTGGCTGGAGTAGTGTTAATTTTCTTTGCAGTGGCTTGTATGGGGCTGTGTTTTGCATTTGTGTTGAACACAGGGTTGATAATACAGAGAAGTTTTTTGTACTGACACCCTGGTGAGGAGACTATGTGTGCATGGGAATTTGGGAGGAGACACAGACAGGATGGATGACCTCTGCTGACCAAAGGAATATGCCAGATGACATGTCATCATGTGCAGTATATAAAGTAGGAGAAAGAGGAAGGGGAGACTTCTGGAGCAATTGTCTTCCCAAGTCACAGTTACCTACTGTCCTGCGGATGGTTGAACACCTGCCTGCCCATGGGAAGGACTCAATGAATAACTGGTTTTGCTTTGCTTGTGTTGCTTTTCCCTTTCATATTAAATTTTCTTTGTCTTAACCACAGGTTTTCCAGCTTTTTACCCTTCTCTCCACAATCCTGATGGTGGGGGACTGGGAGAGTGCCTGCATGAGGCCAGTTGCTGGCTGGGGTTAAACCACAACACTATGAAAGATGAAAATAGTTTTTAAAAGCTGTTGAAAAACTTGATTGAAATTTTACAAGTGTCAACCAAATAGATAAAGATGGAAGATTCTCAGCTGATGCTTTTTGGAAAGCTTGTTTTTCACAATTTCCTTTTCACCAAGCACAAATGTTATGTTCTATAATGCACAGCACTGTCAGTGTACACGAACATCTGTACATGAATTACACATGGATACTGAAATCCAAAAGCAGATGTTAAAATTATCTTTATAGTCCTGAGAATGCAACTTTGCAGAATACTTCCTTCATCTCTCCTTGTTGTTACATATTCTCTGAATTACAGATTCCTACAAAAAGTTAGTGAAATTTAAGAAACAAACAAGCAAGAAAAAATATTACACTCAAATATTCTTCATGTTCACTATCTCTGCAGAAGCATCTCTGGGAAACCATTAATACGTACATAGTTGTTTCCATATGCCTGTTTCCTTTCCAGAGGAATCAGCTCTTTATCCATATTCCTTGCTGAGCATTTTAAAGACAGGTAGAACGTTACTCAGTGTTTTTATGCATAAGGGATACCTGATCTACCATAAATGTCAAATTAGAGCTATCCCACATTGCACTCATTAGTTAAAGAGCAACACAGGGCAAGGTGGATTTTTGTCAAGTGTTTATAATAAAGCTTAAAATGCTGTTATGAAATATTCATGAGGATTATAGAATACACAGCATTCATATTAGTGCCTGAAGGATCACACAAAACTCCCATTGTATATGTATTTATGAATTTTTCATTGTATATGTATTGTATATGTATATATGTATATATGTATATATATATATATATGTATATATGTATATATGTATGTATATATGAATCTCACATTGGATTAAACTTTTCTTTACATTTGTGCTGAGATCAACCTGGTTCATTCCATCTCCTTTCAGGTTTTAGCATTAGAGATCACGGAAATTAATTGAAAAATTCCAATGACCTGACACAGGAGAACATCCTTGCAGCATTACTCTTTTAGATCATAGAATCATAGAGTGCTTTGGGTTTGAAGAGACTGTAAAGGTCATCGAGTTCCAACCCTTGCTGCCACGGGCAGGAACAGCTTGCACTGGACCAGGTTACAACCTGGCCTTGAGCACCTCCAAGGACAGGACACCTGTTACCTTTCTGAGGAACATGTTCCAGTGCCTCACCACCCTCACACGAAAAAGTTTTTCCCTAATATGTAATCTAAACCTACTCTCTTTCGGTTATGCGAGGCAACAAGAAAAACATGAAAATTTAGAATGCCTGCACGTCAGAGCAACAGAAATTGTCTCACTGTCATCAAGAACAAAACCCATAAAATATTTGGATATTTCCCACTAAGCAGGTTGCAGGAGAGCTGCATATTACTAGGCAGAATAATCTTTAAGAGTAATAAAAAAAAAACAGCAGGAGAGAAAGTGCATGGGAAAACTCTTCTTTACTTAAACATTAGTGCTGATGTGACTCAGGTTTTACACCATAACTTTCCTAGACAGAAAATAAGCAACAACATTGCCAAACAGAGAACTTTACTGTCAGCATTTGGGAGAGATAACAGAATACACAAAAACATGCAAAGAACAGAAGTTTCTTTTAGAAGTTCTGTATCTTGAACCACAAAGATACAGCTTCCTTGGGCAGCCTTCCAGAGAGTTTTCTGTCACACTGCTGGAAACACACTGCTTGCAGCTGCTGGTCACCAATTGGCTTCAATTTGTACAAACAAGACTGGCTGTGGTTCAGGACATTTCTCAGAAACTGAATTTTTCCCTCTCAGGCAAAATCAGTGGTAAAAATGGCTGAGGCACAGACTTACACTTCATGTTAAGACACAAACATTACAATGACAATGAAAAATACAGGGGTAGATGGTGAGACAAAAAAAATACCATGCCTTCATTCTTTTTGTGTGGCACCAGAAATGCATTTAAATATAGTTTCATATGTGATATGACAAGATAGAAAATTTTAGACAATTCTTCTTGTCATATAGCAGCTACTAAATATGAATTTAAAGCAATTTTTTCCAAAGCCAAAGAAATTGAAATTGTAGCATATCACACAAGATCCTATGAACACGTCAGAGATTCAAAGAAACAACATCCTTTTTTACAGACAGAGATGTACTGTTGCCAGATTATGAGTTCTTTACAACCTGATTATAGAGGGATTATGCCTGAATGATTAATGTACTACTGAGGCCCATAAAAGCTAGTACCTAATAAAATGTATACTAGAATACTTCT
Organism: Ammospiza nelsoni; assembly: GCF_027579445.1. NCBI lineage: Eukaryota > Metazoa > Chordata > Aves > Passeriformes > Passerellidae > Ammospiza > Ammospiza nelsoni. Next base: position 32,979,678 of record NC_080669.1, on the reverse strand, counting down.
ACTAGTCAAACTTTTTCTGCTCCAAATATTTGTCAATATTGAGCTGCATGAATAAATAGACTGAAAATCCTGCTGGTGCTGTGATTGAGGAAAAGGGAACTCCATACAAATGGTAGCTGAGCTCAAGAACAAATCATTTTTGAAATTTTTTCTGCACGTATGCAATAGCTTCACAATTCTACATAAATCTAAACATTCAACTGAATTTAGAACCTTTTGAGTTATTATGGATTATCACAGAAAATTTTTCATTTTTTCCTGAATTCCTAAATGCAAAGAAATAAAAAGAAAGTTCCATTTACTACAGTCACTTTGAATAGCCACTTCTCCCAGGAGTCATGTCTACATAACATAGGTGCTATTAACCAGTCACTTCCTTGCTTCAGTTTTTAGACTTTCTACCTTCTACTAATTCCAGTTCTCACTTGTGCCACCTGACACTGGAAAGTTTTGCAAGTGAGTATCAATAATTTCTTCTTCTGAGTTTAAACCTTTTCATAGTAAACCAAATATTTCTAGATCAACTATGAGTTAACCCTGTTCCTTTAGAATTTTTTTTGTTTTCTACCTTAATATAGCCTATTTTTAGAAACATAAGTCAAAAGGTTCTTGATGCCAAATTCATACAAAAAAATGTCCTTGAAACCTGTGGGAGCATAATCTTCATGGATTCTATACATGTACAAAATATATATACATAGCTCTATTTTTTTTTCCTTAAAGGGTTATTGTAGCAACTGAAGTCTTTCTTCTGTGACATGAGAGAAAGTTAACTTACACTAGTATTTTTAAGTATAAATTGACAATCCAACTTCTTAAACTGTTAATCCAACAGTTTAAAAAATTGTTAATCCAACTTCTGTGTCCTAAGGCTGGTAAAAAAAAATCCTTTGCTATCATCTCATTCTTTTTGGCAGTTGTTCTTAAGTTGTTCTTTCCACTATGATAAACAACCTCATGCTAGATGCATTTTATTTTGCTTTTTTGCTACATATGATTTTTTTTTTAGAGTTTTGATTAGGATTCTATCTCAAAAGCCACAGAAATCCTCTGATGAGGCCATCAAATCACTACATCTACGGAATTCTTGGACTACCATCTATCATATCCAGGTAGCATCTATATGCAGGGAAGGTTGTTTTGAATACATCAAAACATTCTCAGCACATCTGTTGGCAGAGCCCCTGCATGTGCTGCTTTGCAAAGTGCACAAGAGGAATGAGCCCTTATACTTTGTTGGGTAAAAGCAGTAACATAAATGCAGGAGATACATTCAGGAAACTGTTCTACTTTTGATAACACATTAGAAGGAAGCAAGAGATTCAGATAATTTACAATTCTTATACTTTTTCTGTTCTTCCCTCTTTTCTTCCTTTACTAGCACTGCTGAGGAGAACAACTACATTCTAATTTGACTTTTTAAAACTTAATTATTACTGGATAGTACTCCAGCTGGCTAAACACTAGATATAAAATTTTGGATTGACTCTGCCAGATATATGAATATTGGCATATATACACATGCATGCGTATACTGTAGTATGGCTGCATTAATGGAAGAATTCCTTGAAATTCCTAGTCAACACCCAGTATTAACTGGTTTTGCATATTAGACAATCTCTTAAGCCTCACTACATTTTAAAGCAAATACATTATCTCCCACAAAAAAGGCTCCTTGTTAAAACAAAAAACTGTATATGAACAATATGAGGATAAAATTCTCCTTCATTTCATAAGACAGAAGATAGATAGATAGATAGATAGATAGATAGATAGATAGATAGATAGATAGATGATAGATAGATAAATAGATAGATGATAGATAGATAGATAGATAGATAGATAGATAGATAGATGACAGCTAAGACACAACTTCTAATGAGCCATGGCAATTGTCCAGAATTGCCAAATAAACTGCTGCATATAACCTTCTGAGTGCTAAAGCATTTCTGTTTCCTGAAGAAACAGAAGAGGTCTTCACTGTTGGACTATTTGATGGAAACCTTAGGCCAGACAGTAACATTTCAATAAAATAATTAAAATAATGCAGTCTTGGTTTAAAGACACTTTTTAAAATACTGATCTTAAGTTCCCCCCCACCTGTAGCAGAAAGCTCACTTCTTAGCCCATGGTACTTGAATTTGCTGGACAGTAACAATGATCTCAAGCCACTGTTCTGCATTTTCAGGAAGCAAGGGGCAGCAGAAAGAAGAATAACCAGAAAAGACCTAGAAGCAATTGCCACACACCATTTTTATTGCCATCTCCCAGTGGCTGATGGCATCTGACTGAAAATGAGAGCTGGGACACACAGGTCTTCTGACCAGATCTGCCATCCCAAGTCTGCTGGCCTCTGGCTGTAGCCACGGGCAGTAAGGAAAAGCTTTGATTGCAGAACACTGTAAGATGGTAAGATCAGGGTAGTATGGAGTTTTTAGGACTCCTTCATGAGCTGACATGAAGGACCTGTTTACACTGAGAAACAAATGAAGCTTATTCTAAATTACTGCATGGAAGCACAAGAAAACCTTCCGTTATTTAAAAATAAGTTTAAAAGCATGAGCTTTCAAGACTTACATTTCATTTGCTTGAAGATGGACTTGTTGGGCTCAAGCCAGTGCTGAAAAGACAAAGCAGAGAACAGAGGTTAATATCAATCAAAAATAGCCTTGTAAATGTAAATGGTACCAAAAATGAGAAGTAGGAATTTTATTTCACTGAGACATACATAAATGAGAAAAACACCTCCGTAATGGAATTGTACTGTATAAGCATACTTGATATCACCAGTGCCTGTAAAATAGATGTAGTTGAGAATAGAAATAAGACAGATATTTCAAAGACATATTTAAAGGACTGCAGACTGTAGTCCTCAGCTTGAAGTAGACATTTTAGTCTTATACTTTTAGACTTTTTTTTCCAGAAGAATGATCATATCAGACAGTAGGAAAGACTATTCAGAAACTTTAGCACTGTCTCTTCATTGGTGTTGTCTTCTACGCTTCTTAAAACTTAAAACTATATGTCTAAGTACTATATCTTCAGTCAAAACACAAGCAATTGTTCTCTTCTAGCAAAAAGTTAAAATCTCAAGGGAAAAAGATTGCACTTTTCTGTGAAATGTTCACAATAACCTAATCATAGCTAATATACAGAAGAGAGGTATGGATGCTTATTAGTAGGTGCATAAATTTACAGGAAAAGATGTTTTTGGCAGGAAAATAAGTTAGGCTCACACTTTAGTTAAGAGCCTTAGCATATCCCCTGCTAGCACTAGCTGACCTGCTCTGGAGGATGTTTTGTCAGACAAAAGAACATGCTGATATTCAAGTGCCACTTCACACCACAGCCAGGAGCCTTTGTATTAGTATTTTTCATTTAAGCAAAAATCTCCACAGTAAAATGAGATTTGTGCTGTGGAAGCAGCTGGTCAAAAAGCACAGCATTCAACACTGGGAGGCCTTGCACTAAGAGGGTTTCATTTTTAACCCTTTCATTCCAGCTCTAAAACCCTTTGGTCAACTGCAAAAAGAAAACGTAGCATTTATTAAACAATGTCCAATACTTAAAATATTGGATCCTAAAACATGGGCTACCATTTCTCTTCATAGCCTTTAGCAATTCTACTACAGAGAAAGGCCAGGGGTAGATATTTTGTAGGAGATGTTAATATCTGACAGAAAATTATTACTTTAAAAATTATGACACCTCAAGAATTCAGGTGCAGTCAGGATAACTGCAAATCAGTTTTCTGAAGAGAACTTTTGAAAAAACAAATACCATTGAATGAGCATTTTTAATATCTGTGGTTTATGTGCTATGGTTGCTCAGAAACTCACACACAAATAGTCTACAGTAGTACTGGGGCGATAAGCCCTGCAATGTATTTCTATTTGAAGTTCGCTTACCACTGAGAGACAGATATGGAACCCTGGTACAAAGAAAACAAAAAGCCAACAACTTAAACTTCAAACAATAGCCACAACACAACAACAACCCTCCAACATTTCTTTACCTATTCTGTCTTCCCAGTATCTCTCTTTTTAGGGGAAAAGATGAAACATAATTGAATCAGCAATGACGGTTTCACTGAGTTACCAGAAATATCTAGCTCATTTCATTCTTTTTTTAGATAATACACATAAATTATTTATATGTTTCACCCTGAATAATGGGGGCTGAGAGTTGCTCATAAAAGATAAAGACAATCTGATTTAAGAATTCTTATACAGTCTGCAGAGGTTTAGAGGTACATAATCCAGAATGAATTCACAGATGGGAAACCAAGACAAACCAATATAGAAGTCCACTTTCCACAGCCCCACCCCACATCCACCAGGATCAGGCCAGTCCTAGATGAAGATTCAGACAGCAAAAGGGGACTTGGACAGTGAGCCATGCTGTACTGCTCCCAGCAAACTGAAAGTTATGAGTATTCAACATTTTCATCTAGCAGAAACACAATACGATTTTCTTGATATTTCTTTTTGAAATACCAAGCTGGATTATCAGCACAGACCAGATCAGCATTTAGAACTGTTTGGAAAAGTTAATTACCTATTACAACAAAGCAGTTAGAGATTAAAAAAAGCAAATTTGCAAATATGAAACCTTGATACCAATCATGTGAATAGTGAACGAGGGGAAACATGGAAGTTTGTCAAACCCCTAGGAATGCAGATTTACCTAACATTTCCAAAATCAAACATGTATCACTAAGACCCGACCTTCATGGGTTAAAAACAGATTGGAAATACACCAAGCAATTAAGCAGTCTAGGCTTTCACATGGAGGTCATGGAAGTGACAGGCAGTTTCTACAAGCTCAGATTTCTGCTGTGACCTTCTGTTGGTGGAAGATTGCAAACGTGTACACAATTCAGCTGAATCTTCCAGAAAACAGAGGAGTTACTTCATAATTTGTGGAGATTTTCAAAGACACAGCAATTAGGTGCTTAATGCTCTCTAGCTGTCAGGGGAAGATAAACACCTAGTCATTGCTAATATTTCTGGAAATAGCCACCTCTATATTTGTTTGCATATTTCAATTTGAGTTTTAGGAAAGATTTTCCCCTGAGTACTTATCTTTCAGCCTTACAGCATTGACTATTAATAATTAATACCTGTGCCTCATCTCTACTATACAGCATCCAAGCCATATTTATTCCCAGATTAATTAGCTGTTATAGTAAGGAGGAGATTAAGGTTCCTAAAAATTAATCAAGCTGTTTCTGCAGAAACTTTATATTGAAAAGTATTTGGTTTTGCAAAATGCTTTTTTCATGTAGCAATATTTTTTTAACAACTTCCATGAAAAAAAATCTTAGGTGAATGAAAGTATAACACCTCAAGTTAGCTTCTAAAGATAAATTTTAGAAACATTTTAAATGTTCAGCTGCAAAAAATTGTCATTAATTCGCATGTCACACTGCCTTGCAAGAACAGGCCACAGATGTTTTCAACTGTTCATTGCAATGAGTTATTGTACCCTTTATTGCAATAAAAACCCAAACAAAACTACTCAGGTATAAAACTGAGACAATAATCTTTTATTTCTTTACTAGCACTAAAGTGTGCAAATCAGGGAGAGAAGAATAACTCCAGCAATTTTAAGCAGTTTCATCTCTGTCTTGTGCATTTGACATTGTAGTCCACAAAGGCTGCTTTAATTGAAGGATGGCCTACACCTGCAACCCAGCTTGGCTTTATGTGTGATAGTAGCTAATGATCACTAGAAATCATTCCTGGAGGGGCTGAACTTCTTGTTTCATTGAAAGCATGTTAGCAACATGGTTTGCTGCCCAATGGGGAAGGAAGTACTTTGATCCTAATCCTGTTAACACATTGCCAAGCATTCTGAGAGGAGATTGATGTTCAGCACTACTAATTTCCAATCTCTTTTCCACCATAGTAGCTGCTACGTATCTCAGGGGTCAGACAGGTGCTCTCACAGAAAACAGAAGGGTGAGAGAAAGATGCATAGAAATCTTGAAGGTCAGTCACGGGATAGCTAACGAGTCTTGGTGCTTCAAGTGCCAGTGGTGCGTAAGCAAACTGTCACAGATATCACTTTTGGTGCTGGATCCTAAAATATGCTGAGCATTGCCTTCTGACTAAGATTTCATTGCAACTGTATGCTGTGTTTCAGACTAATGCAATTTTTGCTTTGTAAATAGAGCCTTCACCTCTGATCAGCCCTTAAGTGGCGCTGAGTAGTCATTAGCGAGGCCAGGTGTGTTCTTGCTTACCCACAAATGCTGAGCAGCTGATGTGCTCTCAGCTTTCACAGCAAAAGCTCAGGGTGAACAAGGACACCCTGCAAGGGTAAAAGCACCATTCTAGAAACTCAGTTTAACTCCACAAACACTGATATGTTTTTGGTAGAAAACACTTCAGCCTGTTTTGACCTGTTTCAAATAAAGCCTTTCACTGAGAAGGTCTGAGAGGGCCGAGCTTTGTCTTGATCCAGCACAGGGTTAAGAGTTCTAAATAAGAAGCTGTGAGGAAAAAGGAAACAGTGATACAATCAAAGAATGGCCTGGGTGGAAAGGGACTTTAAAGATGATTTTGTTCCACTTCCCATTCCATTGACAGAGACATGTGTCATAAGACCACATTGTTCAGAGTTTCATCCAACCTGGCCTTGAGCACTCCCACGGATGGGCCATCCACAGCCTCTCTGGGCAACCTGTTCTAATGCCTCAAAGCACTGCCAGCAAAGCAAAGTCTCATCTCTTCCTAGCCTAGAGGTTTTTGATTAAATCTCTGTGTTTGGAAGAGGAGCAGTCAGGAAGGGGCAACTGAAAGTGGCCAAATACTATGAACACTTAAATTTCATTCAGCAAGCAATACTTTGCCAAGTGCTTGCATTTGCATACAGTAAAACAGAATCAGAAGAAGCTGCAGGTTTTACATAAATACTTCAGGCAAGGGCTGGACTGGAAAACTTTGTTTAATTGACAGAAAATAGCAGGAGAATGGAGATATGAAACACTGCTAGAAAATTGAAAGAATAATTAATTTTACTGAAAACTCCCTATCTTAATCTTGGAGATAAACCCTATATTAATCTTGAAAATGAATATCTAATATTTTTCTTGAATGAAGAGCAAAATCAAGGTAAATTTGCTTTAGTTTCAAAGAAAGGACTTGCATAGGGACTGCCAAAAAAAATCCCAAACCAACCAACCAACCAACCAAACAAACAAAAACAAACAAACAAATACATATCCAAAGCTCACAGAAGTTCAGACAGAGCAATTAATTAGGCGATGGGCAACTCTTACAGGCACAAGAGATGCCAAAGGACCTAGGGCATAATGTGCGTCTCCTTCGTCATGCCCTGAGGCCAACACTGCTTTCTCATGGTTTCAAGAACTTTTATATCAAGAATATTGACATTGTTCTGCCATAGCAAAAGAGCTGCTCCTCTGTATTTTTGCCAAAATCAGAGCACCAATGTTATTTAGTGGCATGTTAATGAGGAAGAAACAAGGTACATCACTATCACAAACATTTATCTGGTCCAGAAAAGGTAGTCACATACACTGGAGCAGAATCACCAGTTCAGAATATGATTCTGAACTGGCAAATTTCCATGTTATCACTGCTGTATGTTGGAACTTATCCATAGTCTCTACATCAGCTGAATATCTGGCCATAAAATCTGCATATATTGATGGATGCATGAGCCACCACATTCTCACAGAAAATTGGTTCACAACCAATGGGAAAAAAATCTTTGTTTTTATCAATATATGATAATATAAAAGGATTTTGTTTACAAGTTTACTAATCTTCACACAAGATAATTAGTTAGTAATATTTCTGCTGAATTAAGTGTATACAAATGTATATATTCTCTTCACATTATTATTCATTTCTGTCAAATTTTTGTTTAGTACATAAATGCAGCTCTACTAGTAAACGCATGATGCCATTTAACTCAGCACTTAGTCTCTGAAAATGGTCTGAAACAAGCACTTAGAGAAAGAACAAGAGCAGTAGCTCCCATTGTGCTCAATGGGCTCCCAGGCTACATTAAAATTCATTTTAAATCTTTGTAGGCTTTAAACAATTTGTCCAAACTCCAATTTTTAACACTCCTTTCAAATTCATGACAGCTACAATGAATTTTATTACTGCCTATGGTTTTCTAAAAACTGTTTCTCAATACCAGTGACTTTACACTTAGTTTACTTTAGAGTGTCTCAGTTCTCAGAATTACAGGCCAACTTTTCCCTGATCACCTTCTCCAAGTTATTTTACAACATATTTTTCTCTCTCATTCACTTTTGCTTACTCTCTGACTCTCTCTTATTCATTCTCTCTCACTCACCTCTTTTCCTAGACATATTATTTTTTACTCCAGCTCTGGATGAAATCCATTTCTATTAGATATAATTCTCAAAGCCTTCTTTGTTCCTTTTCCAGTTCAATTATTTTGAATTAACATGACCTGAACAGCACACAGCAAGCAGCATTGCAGCAAAAGTTCATGCAAATGCAATAAATTTTGTGATAACTCTGTCCTGGAGCAGAGGTTGATATGCATAGATAAGGATTAAGATTTTTATTAACTTATAGTTCAGTTACTCTGGGGTTCTGCCCATAATACTTCTGTTCTACCCCTTCACAGAGACTGGAGTTCTGCCAGACTGGTCTCTACTCCTAACTGTATGGAGTACTGCAAGTCCTTAAAAACAAAACTTCATTAAACTGAGGTTGCAAGTTGTCTGATGTGTCTTTCTTCCAACCTCCACCACTCTCATGTGGGACAAGGTACACATTTTTAGAAACATGTATTAAATAGCTGCTCTTGCTAAAGTAGAAATCAGCTGCACTCAAGATTTGATGACCCTTTCCCAAGGTCCTTCTGATGAGGAACTGCTGTACATTTTGTATATAGCTCCCATTAAAAACAGAACCACTACTTCATAATGGACCAGAGATGAATTTCCTTTCCTAGTAAATACTGGCACAACGCTAAACTACTTAGGTTGTAAGATTAAACAAATATTCTGCCCAGGTCGATTGTAAGTGATACACTTTGGTATACAAATGAGTCTCCTAACCACCCTTACTAGTGAAATAAATGAAATAAAATCTGATTTTAAAAAAAACCTTGTATCTGTGTCACCCAATTTTCATCATATTTAAGCTTGAAAGCAAAATGAGAATTTTATCTGCAATAGTTCTTTAGGGAGGAATTAGCAGTCATGCCAACAAATCCATAGTGTCCAGTGTCACCCTCCTATCAAAGCAGCAAACCAGGCTCTATGCTCTGGGAAAGTCAGAAAATTCCAGTGTACTCAAAGCTACCACTCAGGATCAGCTGCATAGAGGGAGTGTACTCACAGAGTAGTTCCACTAATTTGAAAGCTTTATTTTGATACAAGCACAGGGCTAAAACCACTGCACTGCTCTGCTACTCCCAGACAGCCCTGCAGTACACCCACATGACAAAGCATCTTAATGCTTAAGGGTGATTATGATTTCAGACACCTCCACAGTGACAGCTAAGACTTCACAATTGCTTCAGGGTCCTACAAAGCCTTTTCGTGACATTTCCAACCTACACCATGGGTAGCTCCACGGTATTTCTGTCTAACTACCACACCAAACTTCCACACTCAAAAACAAAATCCCAAGCTTTGGGCCCAGATTGATCCACTGGGAATGAAAAAAAGAAAAAAAAAAAAAGGAGAGAAATATTTCCAAGTTTAAATAATTGCTCAGATTGCTCAGGTGCCCTTCTGAAGGGATTTAAAGACTATCTTTTACCACACTAGCATTTTTCTGCTGAATCTCCCCTTGCACTCAAGAACAACAGCCTCTTTCAACAAGAAATCCACTCTAGAGAAGATGCTGAACAGCAGCTTCACTGTCATCCTATTCTCATCTTGTATCAGTCCAAAAATGAAAATGCTACACAATAAACCCAGAGAATTAGCCATTTTGCATTTCCACAAGTGTGGAAGGGTGACAATTGGCCTCAATATGGTATCTAGTATATGGAAAGGTACCAGGAATAGTTCCTTCAGCAGGAGAATCAGTAACAGCTGGTCCAGGCATGGTTCCTATTTGAAACTGTTAAAAAGCACAAGCTCCAAAATGATTGTTCCTGTGTTCTTACAGTGTATCTTACAATGTATCAATGTCTCTTTATTCTCTTGAGATCTCCTGGGTTGGGTTTGTTCTTCAGTGTCTCCCTCAGTAAGAAAAATAACAGGGCTCTATCCACCAATGTGGCAGCTTATCTTCATGAACCCATAGAGGAACTTAATAATGAGAACTATATAGAATCATAAAACCATCAAAGCTGGAAGACACCTTTAACACCATCCAGTCCTATCCTTCACCCAGCGCTAGCAATATAACTCTTAAATCACTAAACCACATAACCCAGCAACAGATCCAGACTCCTCTTCAGCACTGCCAAGGATGGTGACTCTATCACCTCCCAGGGAAACCTATCTCCTGACCACCCTAACAGTGAAAAAAATTCCCTAATAACTAATCTGAATTTCCCCTGTCTCATTTTAAGGCCATTTCCCCTGGTCCTCTCCCTGCTGGCACAGTAGAGGAAACCAGCCCCCACCTCACTACACCCTCCTTTCAGGGCATGAGGTCCCCCCTGAGCCCCCTCTCCCCCAGACTAAACAAACCCAGATCCCTCAGCCATTCCTCATAAGACAGGCTTTCTAGTCCTTTCACGAGCCTTGTTGGTCTTCTCTGGACACTCTCCAGCACCTCAAAGTCCTTTTTAAAGTTAAGGTCCCAGAACTGAATACAGGATTCAAGGTGTGGCCTCACCGGTGCTTAGTGCAGAGGGGTGATCTCTGACCTGGTTAAATTTGACCCAAAGTAGCTTCAAATGTTACTACAGTTTAGAGTCAGAGAGAAAGGCAATATGATCCTTCATAACTGTCTCAGAAATCCACATGAGAAAGTTAACAGTTAATATATGAACACTAGGAACTCCTTTGTTCTGATTATCATTAGACGTAAAATGGCATACCACAATTTACTGCATAAAATTAATACACCGCTGACATTTTTGAATTTCACTGAGGCAAAGTTTCCCCAAAAGACTATCCAAATGTGACACTAAAAGGTACAACACGGTGGAGAACCGACAGTTTTTAACTCCTAGTTCAATTTGATTTTATTGTCACTGCTACTCTCCCATAGACATAAAAGAAAATACAATGCTACTTCTGTTAAGAGTGTCATCCAGAGTTTGTCTGGAGTAGAATATGGAAAACTATAGAAAATTTTTTAAAGTTTATGTATGCTCAAAAAAGTTTAAGTATGTCCAAAATATAGACACATGTTTATTTATGTAGGAGGAAAGGATTATTATAAAAGTGGAGTTGGGGAGAGGAAGAAATATATATTATTACTTATTTGAAAAATAACCTATAAAAACACCAGCTGTTTTCCTGTATTTCAAAGTTTTTTTGACATAATTAGCTCAATTTTCTACATTTTTTTTCACAGTCAGAAATTCTGAATGTTCTAAAGAGAAACCTTGAAACATTTAATTTTAAACATATTGAAATATTGAAGCAATTCATTTTTTAACTTCTCAAACTCAATCAAACATTTTCATACTCCTAAGTCAAAATACTACATTTTAGTAGCATACTCTACATTTAGAAGATATTTTGGATAAATTAAAGCTGGTATTTTTGCCTGCTTGAGCTCCCTCAGTATAAAACAAAAGGACTGCAAATTAGCTTTCAGAGCAACTATGGAACCTTTGCACAAAAAAAGTTAAATCTTAATAAAATGGAGGCAAGCATGACTGCTAGACTAAATGCCAGCGGCATAAATCTGCATAATATTTCATATATATGTGTGTGTGTGCGTACACTGTATAATAATATACCATTATTTTGTATATCACTATTCAAAAAAATCAATCAAGAATAATTCACTAAAAGCCAGAATTAAATGCATGATTTTGGCAGTTTCATTTGGAACCAGTGATATAGCCCATGCTGTGCAAGCACAGAGACTATGCAGTCGAATATAAAATTCTGCAACATATGAAATGCTACAACAGAGGCATTTAGCATTTCCCAGAAATTCAGCAAAGCAACACCCATTGTGTGCTATGTACATCAGAATCTACAATAACCCTCCTGAAAAAGAGTTATGCTTTCTTGTTTCAGCTCCTATTACATGTTGTTTGAAAGAACAGTCAGAAGATGGTGCCTAGTCTCTGTCTTTGCCGATATTTAATATAAACTTCTTCCATAAAATTATAGAGAATTCTCTCAAAATTATTGACCAACCTGGTGAAAGATTTTTCCCCACTGCCTCCATTAGGACTGTCTCAGACAGTGCAGCTCTCACCACTGTAAGAACCACCTCCCTTGCTTAAGCATTTTTTTTTCTTTCTATTTTACACTCTGATGCATGTATAACCCTATCTTTCTAGCCTTTGATTCCTGCACTAAAAGGGTGTGTTCTTCTTAGAAGCATCTCATAAACAAGCTCTCCACTCTTTTATGCTTCTAATACACCTTCTCCCCTCTTTCCATCTTCAGTTAAGTTGATCTTTCTTGAATACAGATATCTAGATCAGAGCAGCTGAGGTCTCATTAGAGCCTAATGATATTAATACCTTCCCGCAAATACAGTCCTGAGAGGCAAACAAAGTGTCTGTTACCATAGCCACGCCATGCACTAAAACCAGACTAGTCGATAGTCACTTTATTCATTTTCCCACATCCCTTTATTTGTCTCTGGGACACTGAAGTACATTGTCACACACATTATCAACTAGCATGACAGCATGAACTATCGCTGTCATCAGAGTAGTTGTGCTTGGCCAAACCACAAGGTTTAAATTCAGAAAGAAGCTGTTGCTGAAATCCGCATACTGATCTTTGCTGGGCTACTGTTTGTGTTCTGTGACACATCTCACCAAGCCCTAATAATGTACTGTGGAAAATGTGTGTCTCTCTCTCTTCATTGGGGCCTGTAAGAATTCCACTAAGTCTTGGAAATTTCTTCGACCAAATTACAAATACACTTTGAAAATTTCTTCTACAGAACTATAAGTACTCATACTTGTACAGTGGCTACAGCCATATGACATTTCTCCTGTGATATTATACTTGCTATAGCTTATCTCTTTAACCGCATACCTAGGCAACTACTGATGGATTTTTGTTAGATGAATTCCAGGCATGTAAACTCACAATTGCTAAAATAAAAACAGTGAGGAAAACTGCCACATACTTCGTAAATTCAAAACTGTAATTTCCATAGCTTTTTCGTGAGCAGTCCTGGTTTTGGCCAGGACAGAGTTAACTTTTTGTGGTAACCATGAGGTGGCAAAGCCTGGAGCTATGTGGGAGTGTCTGGGTTATCATATATTCACGTCATTGCTGGGGTGCACAAGTAAGGAATTCTTGGACTTCCAGAAAGCTGTTTCTGACAATATAAGGTACTGAATATAAAAATAGCTTATTTTAATGAATTGTTACATAAAAGAATGTACACTGCTTTCAACTCATCAATGAAGCATTTAAGTCTGTACAAAGAAGGGTCCATTATAAATCGTGTCCTAATTCATGACAGAATTTAAAATAAAGAAATAGAGAGACATTATTGATATGCTTGAAAACATGAAAGCAATTGTGAATCAGCATTTAAAAACACATTTGCGGAAATTCAAGTTTTGTAAGTCTGTTTAACAAAATCCCGCTGAAGACTGGACCAGTTGGTACTGGTCCAGACTATACAGAATAGCAACAGTATTCTCTAGTTGTGGGATAAAAAGGGAAATGAAAAAACAAAATTTTTTAGGTAAGAACATTATTTTTTTTTCAAATTGTCTTGTGCTGCTAAGCAATAAAAAAATTTAGCTTCTGTAGAATCTTCCATAAACTTAGCACTAAATTAGCTATACTACGAGATGTAAAACAGCAACTGTATGGCCATGATGGATAAGACAGTGCAGCAAATTCAGCTAACAATATAGCTAACAGCTCTTTGAATTGCAGGAACCACATAGGGTATGATATTATGGGCATCACAATCACTTCCAGGTTTTGGAGTTCTTTTCTCAAGTATCACTGTTTTAAAGTATTTTGACAAAAATTTGGTTTTATTTAAAAGACCCTCTTTACTTCCATTGAGTAAAGTAACTTTTGTGTAGCTTTTTTGAGTGACTGTCAGAGAAACACCCTACAGAAGTAAGTATTTATTGAGTTTTACTTAATTATAACCCAATTATTAGCCCAACATAATCTTCCTATCAATTCCAAAGAGGTGAATACCTCTATAACTTTTATGATTGTGAAGAATTAAGAAAACTGGTGAAAATAACTGCTAATTATTTTCACTTTAAAAGGGGGATGCAATGGAAACTATTTGGTGTAGCTTTGCAAAGCTTTTGCAACTCTATAAGGTTGAGCTGATGGTGATAGACCAACTCCTGTGATTTTTGACAAAACTAATTAAGGTGTAGTAAGAGGTATCCTGCCAAATTATTTTTTTTTCGTTTTCAATCACAGAAGCTTCAAACTGGTAGTTTTTTCCAGAGATTAAATGCCATTGTATGTACCTGAGATATTTAAAGTCACATATCTAAGTCTTAGTACTGAGACCAGCAGGACAACATGGTGAAGAAGCAGTTCTGAATTTCAGTACCTCGGGACTTCTGCTTTCTGTGTTCACCATTTGCTCCTACTGTCATAGAATAAAAGTCCTCTGAAGCCCTGTGGGGGTAGCAGCAGCAAATCACCTATAAAATACAACCTGCAGAACCACCTAACACCTAGGAAGGATGACTAATTGCTGTACACAAAAATGTCTCCAGCACAGGCCTGAGAACTTTATTGCAGAAATGTAAAGATGCTTATAGGGAGGACCAGTCTGAAGAACCCCCCAAAGCTTGACAAATCACATCTGTTTTCTGTATTATAGACTTAAGTCCATGTATCCTGTGATGGGTGAAACAGAATGACTGGATAGGATTTCTTCTTACATATCCCAAAAATCATACACTAAGAGAAAACTAAAAATCCCAAATTCCAGCACATGGTCAGAGCCTAGAGCTGCTCTGTGCTGACTCTGAGTCATGCCTATAGATTCTTTTCTAGTTTAAGTGACCAGAACTGCACAAATCAGAATATATAATAATAATATAGTAATAGCATGATAATGCATACATTAAGTGAGGGGGAAATTAATTTAATAATGTCCCTTTAGGAACCTTTACAGATTACAGCCTGAGTACAAATCCTCAGAGATCCACAACTTTGCATCAGAACACACATTCCTACTAAAAAAAAACTTCAATTAACTTTACTTTAAAGCAAATTTAGTCAGAGATTATATACATACCCTCTGCTTCTCAGGGTCAACATATCGAATGCCAAAATAGTCTTTTTCCAGCAAGCTGTAATAGTTGCAGATGTGATCGATAAGAAACTGACCCTTGGTTTCCCTCTGTAAAAAGATAAAGAGATTAAACATTATGTGAATTTGCTGTCTACAAAGCTATGCAAAGTGTCAAGGAAAATGATAAGTGAAATTTGTTGTTATTCAGATGAGGACAAGGATTTAACTGTTTATTGTCTCTATAAGACTCAAGAGAGTAATGATCAATACACTCCCTGCACATTCATAGATTGGTTAAGGAAATATCATTACTACTCCTACCTCAGGAAAACTCTTGCTGCTCTAATGGCTACAAATTTATGAGACTTAATATGCCACTAGCAATCATATTTCCACGGATGCTATAATGGCATAACATTTATATACAGAATTTCAAAACCCTTTGTGGTTTTTTATCCTCTCAAATTTGAAAGCAGATCTGAATGTGAGTACTCTATTGGATGTTTACACAGTGCCCACAGCAAGAGAGGTCTGATCACTAATTCCCTCCATTAACTCAAAGCTACAGCATAAAGAACAAATGCCCAAATGACTGAAAGAGAAGTTTTCATCTTTGTGTTGTCACTGGGTAACCACAGCCAAATCTTAGTGTTACACATGATATTTAGCTAACAATCTCATTCTTTCTTTCTGTTTTCTTTCATCTCAAGAGTGTGGGCTTATTCTCATTTATCTGACGCCTAATATGGAGATCCTACACGAGTTTTCACATTTCTTCTGATCCAGCTAATGTGAAGGTTCATGTGGGTTTTTTTCTGAAATGTGATTTGTGTCAGTATTGGCATGAGACTAAAGCTGTTTTCCTGAAATAGTCCCTTTCAAACAGACAACAGTGCTTTACTACACAGTGGTGTAGGTCTCTACATTTTTTTCCCTCTATGTGTTCACCCTTATCCTGCACTGAGACATCTCTGCTGCAGACCAGGAGCCTCTACCCTTTGCTGACATGAAACAATTTGAATTCAGCTCTTTGATGTCTACTGAATAGAAACTACACAGGACATGAAATCACTTTATATAAAAATACTACTTAATTGTTTTTCTCCAAACTACTTCCTGAAAACTTTAATGCTATGCCTTGTTCAAACTTTTTTTTAAGAATTTAAGAGGTACTTTAAGCTGTAAAGAGCATGGCAAGCAAAATTGAAGGGACGGCATCTATATATCTCATGGTACTTTACAAGGCTGGGTGTTGCTAGCATATTCACTTTGCACAGAAGTAGCTGAGCCCAAGCCAGCACCATGCTCTAAAGGGCAGAGGAGGTGATAGCTTGGGCACCACCACTGTTTGGTGAGATCTACTGCTTCCCACAGGAAAAATGAGACATGCTAAAGACTGGAGAGTTAGAAAATAATACAATCTGTGAACTAAATTTTTGTTCTCTTACCTTTACAATTAATAAGGAATTCTCATGTAGATACAGTTGCTTATTTTTGGTCTCCATCACTCAACAAACAGATAACAAAATAAAAAACACCCTCAGTTAAGGCCCTGACAAAGACATGCATTGCCCTTCTGTATGCTGACGCTCCTGCAGACGTAACCTTGCCAGCCATAAGAACCTCCTCTCTTCCCAAATTCACTTCCAGCCACAATGGAATTGCCAATTTCTCTACAGATTTCCTTTTCCTAGGAAGAGGAAAAGATGCGGCAATCTCTGTTTCCAATGTTACTGTGTAAGCCATCTGATTCCCCTACACCTATCTGTCTCTCCCTTTTATCTCTTATAAACTTTAGTCCTGCACTCTTCCATGCTCTCCTACTTGCCTGGAGATATCTCTGCCTTGTCTGCACATGGTGCTCCCATAATTTGTTTTCGTATTTTTAAACAGCCTTTATCGAAGGATGATAACACATTTTGTCTGTTCAGTTTGTGATCATGCATCCCCATGCTTTGCACCTTGTAGTGTTACCTTTTCCCATGTAACCTAGATGCAACAGGTTTCCTTCCAGCCTCAAGACATTAAAGAATCAACTTGTTTACTGTTAAGAGTGGTTACATTCACTGACATCTCTTGGGGCTGTACCCAGTTACAAGTATGGGCATCCTGGAGACAACATAGAGAACGCTTTCCTCAAAAGGAAAAGTCGTATCAAAGTCTGAAAAATACAAAAGGGAAACTGTAGCTCTCCCTGTGGCTAACAAAAAAAAACCAAAAAACCATACACTTATGCAGCCATATTTCAATTAACTGCTTCCTAACTTAAAATCTTGTAAGTGTCTGGAAAGTTTTGTGGCTGAGACCATCAAAATATTGACAAAATTGCATGGTGACATTTCATCACAAAGGCAGTAGGGGCAATTATAAACACAGATGTGACATTTAAGTTGCATACAGTTTTCAACTAATCTACAGCAAATTAAATTGGACTGGGAAATAACAGCTATTAGATGACTCAGGTACAATCAAACATGAAAACAGATTTTACTGGCAACAGTATACAAACGAAATCCATTTTTTAAAACACTGGAAATGGGGAAGCCAGACTATCCATATTTTCATCTGACAAATTTAGAGGGTGTCACTGTGTTCTGGCTTGTCTATATGATGCTTGTATGCGCTAAACCAGGACACATTGGAAGAACGGTCAGTAATACAATCTTCTATAACAAACTACTAGGGCTTCACATTCTAATCTGTGAATTTTAAAATTTGCTTTTCTTCAGTCACCTAAATAATCACAAATTTCTGAGCTCCTGAAGAAACCAATAAAAGCCTACAGCACACATAATGTTTATCAATCCAGTGACGCCGTTCTGTTTCTAAAAGGAATTGATGTCCTAGTTTTCTTCCTTGGAAAATAGATGATGGAAACAAACCAAACTAAAAAGAGCAAAAAGCCTCCAAGCTAGATTCATGCTCTAGCAATCTTTAAGCCTCCCATCGATAAACAGAAGGGACTAGTTAATAATTCACCCTTGGTTAATATACCCCCTTCAGTTCATTACATTTTAAAAAAAATTCAAGGCGCACAAAAGTCGAGTAATTCAGCACATGCATAATGTAGTGAGAGTCATCATATGAAATTGTAAATGTTCCACTTTTAAAGCCTTCTAGACACCTGAAATTTTGAAAAAAATAAAGATATCTTAATTGATACACAGAGGAAAATACTTGATGTGGCACATTACACATCAAGTCCTAATTCATAATAGATTGTATGACAAGAAGGATGGGCAATGGCAGTTAATTTTATTTTCTCCAAACAGCAGAATAAATAAACATTTTTTATATTTCTCTAACCATGCTTCAAATTCTTCTGAGCTTTAGAATCTAATGATCTTTTTCTACACATTACTACATATTACCATGCTACAAAAGAATATATTAAAACACAATTTCGTTCTGATTCGTGAAAGAATCTGGATAACACAAATTAAGAACAGCAAGTCATCCACAACAGAGCAGGGGAATGGATTTGGGTCAGAGAATAATGAATATAAAACATTGCCTGAAATTTCAGACAGTTGCTATACAGCTTTCCAATTAAGTGATCCTTAAAAAAAAAAGAAAAAAAAAAAAACCAAAGAAACAAAAACAATCCTTGAATCCTTTTATACAAAAATATACTTTGTAGCAATTCAGAAAAATAATTTTATATTACATTTTAGAATGTTTGTCAGAACATGAAAAAATTAC
Organism: Ammospiza nelsoni; assembly: GCF_027579445.1. NCBI lineage: Eukaryota > Metazoa > Chordata > Aves > Passeriformes > Passerellidae > Ammospiza > Ammospiza nelsoni. The sequence continues at coordinate 32,960,614 of NC_080669.1, read as the reverse complement.
ATAATAAAAAACCCATTATTTCCAATACCACTGAAGAATTTCAGCCACAAACAACAGGGATCTGAAAGTAACAGTCAAGTCATACACTTAAAATTTTCACAGCTCAAATATTTGAGAATTATACCACAGTTCACTCAGAAGTTATCCACTATCGTCCATTAAAGAACACATATGCAGGCAGAAGCAATAGTCAGAAAAGTCTGTAGATGAGATATATGAAATATCCTGAATTGTAATGAATACATTGTGTTCAATTAAATGATACTAATAAATAAGCCACTTTTTAAAGTGTATTCATTCAAATATGCCTTGAAATGAGAAATATTTTCGTTCATATTTTTGTAACCCATGCAATGTCTTTAAACAAAGTCCTATAATGCAGATATTCCACACACTTAAAAATTTGGAGATTTCTATAAATAATTTGAGAAATTACTTTCTGATTTATTTAGATCAATAGGCACAGACAAGATGAGTATGTTTTTCCTATGGCTGTATTTGAATATCTGACCTTAATACTACTAAAATCCCACAACAAACCCCAACACATATCTAACAGATATAATACCATGTAAATGGCAAAATCCCCGAACACACAAGGTCAGTTTGCAAATAACTGTTAAACACTGCTTTTTTTTAAGCTGGATCAAAAGTTTTCATTTTCATTGAAACAAATATGTATCAAACTAAACTAGCAGCTGTGCAAAAGAATTAAGCAAAACGGGATGTTCTGTGCTGCAACAATATGTGAAAACATGATCACATGGAGTCTTCCATTGATAGGCTCAGAGGGCAACCTGAGTTTCTACCTCAGCTCTAGGAACTGAGTAACAAACTGGAGAATGCTTCATTCTCCCTACCAGACACTCTTATTACAGCTTCCATTTCTGCAGCTCTGCAAATTTATGACTGAGTAACCTAATTCCTTGGTAATTACAAGGAATCTTTGTAGCTCTTGCACAGATTAACACATTATCCCCATCTCATGCTTGCTTTGGGGATTTTTTTTTTATTTCATCTATCTTGATGCAACTTAAAAAGCAAGGCAGAGTGTAACTTGTTCTACCAATTTAACAATTCCCCAATGACATAAAACAAGATCACAAAACCTTTCTGACTTTATGTCAATGCTTCATAAAACTAAAAATGAAAGGAAAACTACTTATAACATTTTAAGATCTTACATTCAGTGAAATGTTTTCCCTATTTGAATTTGCTTTACTGTGGAGTTCTGTGTCTATTTATCTGAATGTCGTCACAAGGAAGAGCAAGAATCACAAGCAGATTAAACACAATATTTCTGCTCTGTTATCTAACCACTGAAGTCCTGCCATCTGTGCTTATCTCTGTCAGGAAGCCACTGACTTTACTAAGAAGTGTGCAGAGTCATAAACACATATTTATTAATACTGGGGATTTCAATCCTCATCCCATAAGTGTCTTTACTTGTGTGAACAGCTCCTAGCAGTGACCCTAGGCCTAAAGCTGGTCACTTAAGTGCTTACTTAAGTCTAAAGTCACGCACAAAAAAACCCCAAAAAAACAAAAACAAACCAAACCAAACAAACTAAAAACTATCAACACAACAAACAAAGCACAATGAAACCAGCATTTCTGTCTAAATTAATGGAAATTCAGGCTCTCAGGCAAGGCAAGCGTGCTGTTTGATTTTGTATGCTTGTTTTCTTCGGTGTGCAACATATTTGAAGTTCAATAGATGTAAAAGAATGAAATGCATGTATTGAAGAACAATCATGATAGAACAGAAGAATGAAAACTAGTCCAGTCAGAAAAATGGACAAAACCATTGTGCCTCTAAGGTAAAAAAAAAAAAAAAAAACCAAAAAAACCAAAAAAAACCCCAAAACAAAAGCCAAAAGCATAAAAAGCATTTTTATCCACTAAAAACTGTAAAAAAGATAGTTCTGTTGACAATATGTAACAATTATAAAAAGTAACAGAGCCAAACTACATCTTTGACTGCCATGTCTCACATTTTTGACTTTTCTTTGGACATCCTCTACCAGTGATAAGATCATATTTCTTCTAGGCTTTTCATGACAGAAATTACTTGAACACCAACAGGCACATGACTTCTATTTCATTGACAATTATTCCGTAGTTCAGGATGGGGCCAGCTCTCGCACACCAGAGTTTGGCTGTGGAAGGACAACTGGGAGCAATCCCTGCTCATGCCCATTTTGATACAGCTATAATCACATTTGCATTTGTCTCCAGTGGCACAGCAAAAGAGTTCACTGAGCATCACTGGAGTGGTATGTGCCCTGGAATGGGATTCATTTAACATCCATCCTCTGAAGCTGAACAGGGAAGAGAACTAAGGGCACAGAGAAGGAGGACAACTAGGCATGCCGGAATTTCTCAGTATCTTCTAGATAAATTTTTAAGTATTGCCTGAATAACAGAATCTGGAACAGAACCCTCATTCTGCAGCAACCAAAGTCAGTGACGTGGAACAGACTCAACTCTGACATGGAAAAGCTGAGCCAGCCCTAACCCTGACGATATCCCATGCCCCCTGCAAATTTCTTATGGCTCTTTGGATTTATGGATTCACTGAGACTACAGATGACAGCAAGTACTCACAAGATAGATACAGAGACAAGTACTTTGCCATTTTTTTTTACTTCTTTGGAAACAACAACAGGAATATATGAAAAGGTCTCACAAGAAGTCAATATTGAATAATACCTTCAAAATATATAGAACAATAAAAGCATGCCTGTTTCACTCCTCAGCTAAAGTGGTATAACTCTTTTAAAAGGAATTCCTTCCATCCATAATCATCATTCTACAGTATTTTATACTATTTGAAAATACACTGGAAGAGTGTACTAAACTAGAGTCTAGTCTAGTATATAACATTTAACCAGAAAATTTTCTCAGTTGCAAGAGGAGTCAGTTATAATTTACTTCTTTTATTGTAGTTTAAGTCCCAAAATACAAAAGGAAACTTTTGCTGAAAGAAAACAAACAAATTGGAAATTGAAGATTTCATTTTAGAAACCAAGTATTTATTGCAGATTTTTCTTCTGTTAACAGTGAAGAATTAATTATATTTCTACAAACTTAAAATGAAGCAAAAAAAAGGGCCAACAATTTTTAATGAAAGTCACAAAACATGACACTGCAATAAAGTCGCTGACATTTACTTAATTATAAGTAAGTATAACACACATTATTTTATGTTAATTACCTCTTCCACACATTATTTTATATGGGTAACTAATATAAAAGTGTATGCAAAGTATATATTTTGTTCCATATACTAGTTACTATTTCTACATTCATTAAAAATAATTTCTATAAACATTATCTAATTCTAGAACTTAGTGAAGGAACAATTTTTAAATCTGTCATTTAATATATTCTACTACAAATAAAAGTATGTGAATAGATGATAGAAAACATTAGAGAACTAATGTCCATCTTATTTCATAGGGAATTTAGCAGTTAATAGTGATAAAAAATGCTTCATGTCTGAGACAGAAACTACTCTGGTTTTAGAATTCATTTGGTAAACTGGAATGGATCTTAAAGGACATAATTTTTGCAAATATATCAGTCTTTAAACTCAAATTTTTAAGCTCTTAATTATCAATTGGGCCCTAAGCTATACATACTAATAAAGAGAACTAAAGAAAAAGAACCCCATAAACAAGCCTTTATTTGCAGTTTCTTTTGGGGAAGAATTATTAAAATATATCTTAAAAATAAAGGAGAAAGGAAAGAAAAAAGAATAATGTCTATGTTGGGAAGAAGAGAAATAAGGGAACAGCAATTTCAAGGGTGTATATGTGAATGTAGCTAAGGAAGTTCTATTAATCTTCAATGAAACTGCAAGGCTAAAGGTTCAAGCATTGAAAATTTACCCAGAAATAATTGCTGCAGTGAGGTCAGAAACATACTTGTCAAATTCCTCCTATCTTGTTTGGAAAATGAGGATCATTTGAGGTTATTTTTTTTTTTTTTAATTTACATTATTCATTTGCAACAGATGGACAGATTTGTCCATAAGACAGCATATTTTTATGCTCTCTTAAATTAGAGGTTATTGTATGAGGATAGTGATCAAATAATAACAGATGAAGAGGAAAAGGAAAAAATTACACAACAGAAAAAAATCTCGCAATGCCAGTCCCATGCAATGAAAACTATTCTAAAAGCAAAATACTATGGAAAATGAAAAGTATATTCTACTACACAGTAAAACCTGAGCAGCAGCGGTGAAGACAGGTAACAGCTTTCACACAATCAGTTCTTGACCTCAGTGATATTCTGCAAGTAAATTACTCTGACCCATGGGTAAGTTATAAATAATAAAAAAGAAATATTTATAGTTTGCATACTGCAGCTTTCAAAAGTCTCCACCAGTCTGGCTGGCAAGCACTGAGGAGACCACAAATGCAATATTCATTTACAGGGATCATGCTCATTTGCTGTTGTGCACATGGGCATCACTTAGCCATGCAGGCTTTGTGTCCCCGAAGTGTGAGCCTCACAGAAGCCTTGCAGCATTAACTGCTCACTTCTGATAACAGCTTCCATTAGCACTGCATTTGTGATGCCATCTGAGACACTATCGATTTCTTAAAAGGAATTGAGTCCTTCTGTCAACAAATCTATCATTTTATTCAATATCCAGCATTGTTCAGCAAACCTGACTCTGCTTTCTCTCTTTCATTCTTGACATCGTATCACATCTAGGAAAGTGGACAAGAGATTTCAGGAATGAGTTCTCAGTCCCCACCTATGAAGCAACATAAAAGCCAAACCAGGAATTTAATAAAAAATACCTAATGTCCCCCAGTACAGGTGATGGTCAACAATCCTCCCTTGGCCTGAATCTTCTCAGTAGTTTCGAAAGACAGAAAAATCACTACATGCTCAACTACAACTCCAAGTACCATTTTTTAAATATGCCTTTTCCAACAGATGCATAGCAGTCTGTCCTTATTTTACAAGAAGTGTTTTTAAAAAAGAAAAGCACCAAAAATTCTTCTAGCCAAACAAGACACCTCCCTGAGCCCAGGCTAAAGGGAGACTCAGCAGTGAATGATGCAGCTCACTTATGCTGCCCAGGTGAAAGCAGCCAGCCAGGGTAGTTGCTAGAATGCCCCTTCAGGAGCACATTTCCGAGCTCAGCTGCACAAACTGAACCCCAACCATGGTAAGGGTCGTGTGGGAACAAACACGCCTTTGCCTCCGCACCAAGTGGGAGAAAAGGGTGGCTTGAAAGAAGCTGTTAGTAGAGCAGAGGAACCCCTGCAAGCCCTGAGTGGCCCCTCAGCTGATCCCCACATGTTCGTCACCTCGGACGAGGAAACACATCTTGAATGTCTGCAAGCATGGCACGGGATGGGTATGCACTGCTGGGAGGAATGGAGGAATAAATGTAAGACCATGGAACACAGTCCCTAGAGAGGATGAAGTGATGCCCATTTGAAAGGCTATTAGGCTGATGTGAAAGGCTAAGAGCTCACATAATGAACAGAATATACAACTAGATATTGCAGAAATTTGATCCATCACTCTGTGGATTATTCTGGAATCACATACCCAGCTATATAGTCATTGATCTGGCAATATCATCTCTGGAGCACACCCAATCACAACAAGTCCTGCAACTCCCAAATAATATCTCCTGACAGACAAGACCCTCAGTCATGGTGAAGAAGTCACCAGCTCTCAGTGAACCAGCTGAAAATGCAACTCATACACTAATCTCATGTGATAAGGGCCTGGATAAAATTTTCGGTTAATTGAGGAATCCTCACCATGCTATGCATTTGAACTGTCAGATAGACATACGACATAATTATATCATTATGCCTCAGAGGACACTTGCCATAATACCTACTGTGCATCTTCAAAAAATGCACATTAAAAAAAAAAAGTTTTGATGAAAGAGGATGGGGATAAACACAAAGATCTCTCACATTCTACTAATTTAGAATCCACCAATACACATTTTTTCAACTACTCATCCTGCTTACCTGCCTTAGGTAAGTAACTCCTTTCTATCCATCTTTGGTAATATGTCAGAACGCTTAATCACTTTTCCTATGTGCTCTGACTGCAGAAATTTTGTAACTTCAAGGATCATGTTGGCTCATTTCCCACTCAGCGCAGTGCTTCATTCCTGTACTTTCTTTCAGCAGACTGTAGGAATAATTTTACCACAAGAAATTATTTCCAAGCTGCTCAACTAGTGCTTTATAGACACATATGGTTAAATATATTTTTCTGCCAGAAATAATTACACAGTAAAGAATCTTTCATCAGTACTTTCCCCCCTCATAATAATCCCAGTTGTTAAATGCTTGTTTTGAAGAAAAACAAACATTAAATTTGTAAGATTTGACATTCAATCTTCAAAAGAGCAAATTAATGGTGGATTGAAAACAGTGAAGAAAGAAGTCCTCCAGAAGATTTCCTTGGACATGGTGCCTACACCAATGCACCCCAACGGTATTTAATAAAAGCCAGCTATTGACATCAGGGGAGAAACTCATTCTCTGTGTCATACAAATTTCTGTCTCCTTGCCAAAGAAAAACTCCCCAGCTCACATTTTTTTTGCATTTTGGGAAAGCTGGATTGATTTTTTTTTTCTTTCTTTCTCTCTTTCTTTCTTTCTGGAGGTCATTCAGTCCTTGAAAGACATACAAACTGCCTCATTAGCACTACCTAAAATAAAACCTCCATTGCATAGCATAGCCAGAACAACCCTTGCATTTATAATCATCACCTCACAAAATTACAACTATGGTCTTTTTTTCCCACTCTTTAAAGAAGTACTTATAAGAATACAGACTGAAAACAAGTCTTTCTGAATTTCTTTTAACTATCATCACAAAAACCTAACACACAATAAAAATTCAAAGAGAGGGCTTTACAGACTTATTCCATTAACCACAGCTGCAAAAAAAGAAGATAATAAAGCAATGCATTTTACAGACCCTAAAATTGTTTCACCTTTACTAGACTTCACTTTCTCCCTTACTGTGTCAGATTCAGCTTCATCATTCCATCATATGCTCAGACTTCCTGTTCCCACACACTCAGCAGAGATCAAAGGCAAGCTGACCTCACTTTTTGCTGTTTCAATAATTGGTCTGTTTTCCACATTTTTTACTTGGGGAACGTACTGACATACTATTAAATGCATCCTTTTTTACTAAGTTGGGAACTCAGCATACTTTTTTTCTTCTTAGCAGTAGTTACTCTTGTATCTCTTTTAAGATGGCCTCCCCCAAAATAAATCCTAGACTGCTGCAAATGTGTCTCCCCATCTAATAAAAGGAAAGCAAAGCCCTGAATTACATACCAAATGTATGTAACTCAGTTTTCCTGACCTTACAACAATACTATTCTGTCTATTCTTTCCTATTATTAAGGGCAAAATTTGCTATCTTTGATACTTATAAAAGTTTAGCTCTTGGCTGAAACTGAATGAAAAAAAGACGAGGAGGGGAAAAAAGGACTAGAGATTATGTGCTTATATATTGGAAATTTTCTCCCTGGTGGCTGGCATTTGGGGAATGCCTTGAAAAATCCATGGATGCAGAGGATGTTTATGCACACTGATCGATTTCCCTTAACCACCCGCATTGCCTGTTGCAACTAAATATAAAACCCAATAAAACAAAAAAAAACCCCATAAGATGATGTTTAATAGGATTGCCTATACTCATTTCAGTACATGTAGTGGCAGATAAAAAAAACATATGATGGAAGCTACTTCCTGTACATAAATAAGCACAGTTCTCCTGAGCAAATTTTTTTAGGGAATGTGCAAATATCTTGTTTTTTAGGGAATGTTTAAATATCTTGTTAACAGATATTTAAACATCAAACCACAACTTTTTAAATAAACTCCTGTTCTCACACAGGTGATTATGGAGTGGAAGGAGACCTGGCAAAAAATATAATATACAGTAACTTTCATAAACAGAGAGTACAGCTGGTTCCTAGGTCATTGTTTCATCAGAAAGGTCTCTCTTTAAATTCCTATCACATTTAGAATTGAAGAAGAGCAATAGAAAAAACTTAGGAAGACAACTAAGGAACTTGAAAAAGGAGTGAATGGCTTTGAATATTATTGCAAAGTAAAAGTAAAGTAAGATTTCTTATTGTCCTCTGAGAGTTGAAAACCTGTACTTAACCTCTTGTAATTTGGGAGCAAACCAAGTCTACATTCTCCTCACCCAGGTCATCTATGGATACTACAGGCTTATGTGAAAGAAAAAAACTTCTTTAAAAGTGTCTTAGGAAAGAGCTAGATGCAGTGCAAAGCTGATAAGCAGATTCTAAGAAGCAAAACTCTGACAGCTTTGTAACTGCTCTGCCAAAACTGACTGCAAAACCTCAGGATGAAATTATTTTATAATGAACCTCTTTTTCAAAACTGGAGAAGTTACATAAATGAGCAGATGACACCAAAGAATAAAAGGTATCTTGTCTTGCAGCACAGGACAACTTTTCAGATTTCTCTTTCTGCCTGACACATCGGTGCAAAAAGAACTTTTGAAAAATAAAGCAAGAAACAAGCCAGCATGGAAATTGGTGAGAGAGCAATCAGACACTCAGTGGCCTTGCGCCCTTCCTTGTGGGATGCAGCAATCATCCTCAGCCATGTGCCCTAAGTACAAGGAAAGCAGCAAGCCGAAGGAAAGCAGGGAGCAGGGGATGGCCACTGGGGCTAGCTCAGTTGGTTAGAGCCTGGTAATGTCAAGGTTGTGGGTTCATCCTTATATGAGCCATTCACTTAAGAGCTGACCTTGATGATCCTTGTGGGTGCCCTCTAACTCAGAATTTTCTGTGATTCTGCAAATCTCTGAAGATTTCACCATCAAGTGCTTCTACTGCCATTAACCCAAACCCACCCATGTCCAAGTGTTCTCTGAAGAGCCTTGAAGACCAGACCTCACTGAAAACTCAACTGAGAATGCACCAGAGTTATGCAAAACCATATCAGAGACACAAGAACCAGTAAACCAGGATATATTTTTCTAGAAAAGATAAAAGATTCCCTTTCATACAAGGCATTTAAACTTTATTTTAGTGCAGGAATGACATTCTGCTCTTATGCTGCCCAGTCTCACCACCTAGTCTTCTCTAACCCTTCCCAATTCTGCCTATCTTCCTCTTCACCATGCAGTGTGTGGCCAGCCTCAGGCCATGCAGGTAGGTCTCACACATCAAGGTACCCAGCAGCCAATCCTCTGAAGCTTTGTCTTCATCATCTCCTCTCAACAGCAAACAGAAACACAAATATAAACTTCTCCTGCCATGCCTATAACCCAATACACAAATATGTGTAGTTCCAAAGGATGTGTTCCAGTAATTCCAGACATTACTACCTATTTAAAACTGACTCCACTGAACCTCTGCAGTGCATGCTCAATCATGGCTGAAGATACTAGTCTTGAAATATTTAATAAAGGATCTCTCATAGCAATGGCCAATAGATTAAAAATGCTGACCATCATCCTGCATTTAGCTCATCAAAGGCATTTCCTTTTCTAGCTTATACTGAGTTCTTTGCTACATCTCACACATACACACTCCATATTTTTTTTTGTGCATACATACAGGTACACACTTTGTATATAAATACAAAGATGTCAAGAAGAAACAATAAGGGATTCATTTAACATTAGAGAAGGCCATTAGATGATTTAGCTATCTACATAATCTGGAACAAACACAATTTTATCCAATTAATGTCTCATACTTGCCAGCCTTATCTTTTGTAAAATGAAATAATTGCATTTTTTTTCTACAGCATGTCTTCAGACAAGGCAGTCAATCTTGATTCAAAGCTTTTTAGAAGAGAGATTGAAAACATGCAAATTCTGATGCTGGTTAATTCTACTGCATAACGAGCTTTACAAAACAAACTTGGAAAAAACATGCTTTGATTGTACTGGCAACATAGCACCACTGAGCACCATAATTTCCCACAAACATTGTTACTAAAATAAAAGTACTAAAAAAGAGAGCTACCTATCTAGAACAATCTCTTTTCATCAAATGGATTTAATGAAGGACTATGATCTGTTTGACAGCATTCAAAAACTGTTATTTTAAAATGTATATATGCTGTCATATTTAATAATAATCACTTTATCACAAGCCAGAACACATTACAAAGTTTTAAGCACAGCTTTCCTCAAAAAGTTTTAAGGTGCAGTTTCATCCCTGTTTCACTGAGGCCCTAAAACAGTTATGACCGGTCAACTTGATGCATCATATTGGGTGAAATTTTTCACAGATCATTCAAATGAAGTCTTAAAAAATACCTTTGCAACAATCTATGCCAAACATCTACCTTGTTCCTCAACATCACCCTTGAAAATTATGCAAAACTTCACAATTCCAAAAGTTCCTCATATACTGAACCGCTGTAGAGTTTATAGGCATCCTTTCCCCAAAAAAATATGAAGGGAACAAAAAAAGCATTTGAAAATTGGGAAAGTCTCCTCTGCCTTCCAACAGCTGATGCTGAGCTGTTGGAAAGAAAAAAGGGGATGGATATAATTTTTATTCTTTTTATATTGGCACTGGAAACACCCAGTCAGTTCATGACAGACTAATGAAACAGAAGGAGGGTAGGCAGCTTGCCCTTGGATGGAATTGTGCATTCCCTACCATGAAAACACAGAAAACCAGATGTCAGCGCTGGCTCTGTGACTGTCAGGATTCCTGTCTCACTGTCTCACTCAAATTTCAATGTTACCCTGTATCAGGAGGAAAAACAGGCACAACTCCTCCCTCCTGGCAGAATCAAGGGAAATCCTCAGAACCATGTACTGAATGCTTAAGCGAAATTTCATATTTGTCAAAAAAATCTCAGCTATGAAGACACAGAAAACAGGTCCTGCCTACTGCAGGTGGCAATTCCATACACTTTAGACTCCTTGTGGCCATTTCAAACTCTTCTCTCTTTTTATTAGAATGCTACCCAGCTGACTTCACCCTCCCTCATCTACCACTTGGAATTATGGGTTCTGCCAGAGACCTTTGAAATTACCAGAAAGCTAAAACATTAAGACTCTTATACTGCAGAATTATTATTGTTTAAGTACATTGTGCACATGAAAGAAAAATTACCAAAAAACCTCTGACAGATTAAGATAGAAATTAATGTATTTTTTCAGCTTCTTTCTCAAATCACCAAAAGAAAAATTACAACATTCAATATTCCAAAACAGGTTGTACAACAGGGGCAGGTCTCCACCTCTCAACTGCACAATCAGGTCACAGCTGCCATACCCTTCCCTTGTTTCACACCACTCTCTGTTTGGGTGATACCAGAAGATGAGAATGATGACTCCCGTTATTGTACTAAAACTGTTGTGATATTTGATCTACTCCTGAAGGACTCATTTGTTATAAAACTGGGCAGTAAACTGTAGTTGAACTTAAAATTTTGCATGGAAAACATGAGACCCAAGATAAGGCAAGTGCACACATCCCCTCAAAACACCAGAAAGTGAGAAAAGAGGGAGACATATTGTATAAATGCAGTTTTCTTTTCTTGAAAGACAATCTTCCTGTTTGGGGAGTGATTTGTATATGCTTGGAAAAGAATCACAAACGTACCATGTGATATGCAGCAAATGAAATACTGCAATCAAAACAGTTATCAATAAACTATTAGACTTCAATAGTGTCCTGCCAGGACTTCATAAATGAAAATTCAACTCAGCTTTTCTCCTGAATATAGAGATATTAATCTGTGTCAAGGACAAAGTTTAGCTTTCCTTGTACAAAACTCTTCTGCCAATACCATGGAAAAGCAAACATCTAAAGGTCATATAAAACACAGGTTTCAAATTTTAAATTGCAAAATTAATCCCTTTATTACAGAATTTTATCTGATCTACAAATCAGTACAACACATTCTACTGAAATGGCTTCATGAATCCAGACAATAAAACATAAACTGCAAAAGCCAGTTTGTCTAACTGTGAAGATCAACATTGTGTAGATCTTGTCTTGCAGCTGCAAGACAACACGGAAGAATATCTGTTGTCTGAATTCTACACCAAATGTATAAATAGAATTTATTCTGATAACCTATGACAAGCACCTGACAATCTTTTCCATTAATATATTTTTGTGTTTGGTAATCCAAGGTTTAATGACAAATTGTCTTGATTTAATGAATTACGTTTTGACAGTTTTCTGCCTTACCACTTGATTTCCTATCGTGAAAAAAATACCTGTATTTTACTCTTCGCATCTTGATGTCTATTTTGCTACAGCAAGCCATTATGTACTGTCAAACTCTATTTTATTGTACTCTTCTAGCACTGAACACCCAGAACACAGCAAGAAAACCATCTGCATTATTCAGCTTGATAATCTAATCATGCATCCATTCCATCCACTTAACAACAGTATTTCAGTCAGGAAGATAGTCTTGCTCCAGACTAGCCTGAACAATTAGCCCCTCTGCAGAGGGCAATTTCTTATTACCTTTTCATCTTAATAAGATGACTGTTTCCTGGCAATGTACAAAAACATACGTATAACATAAGTCCTCCAGAAAGGAGCTGCATTAAGAATGTAAAAGGAAATTTGTCTGGTAATAGCAGCATCTCAGTTGCTAGCACATTCACGGAAAACATCTGAGTAATAAAGGTATATATTTGTTTTCTTGTTAAGACTGGATTCATTTACTCAGAATGAAAAGGTAAAAAGCAGCATCAGTGAATGCCAGAGTATGTCTGACCTCAGCAACATGACTTGGGAAATACACTAGTTCTTTTCTAGATACATCCTGGCACCTGCCAAAGGCATCACAAAAGGGCAAATAAAAGGCAAACTGGAAACTTTCTTGCCCTTACTGGCTTCTCAAAGAAGCTCACCGGTAGTTCAAAGTCTTATTCAGACTATTAATCATAATCCAATATATCCTAAAGACCACATAAAGGAAATATGGACAATATTTTTATCCCCCTGACAGTAATTTTTGTTAAAGCCCTGGACAGGCAGATTATTCCAGTGGTGAGACACTATTGTGCACAGTAAGGGAAAGCAGAATCATCACAGAAATCAGAGGAGGAAAAGATTACCATGGGATGCATCCAGCAACTGACTCAGCTTTGTCTTGGTAGGGTCTATCACGGCTGGCTCTACACCAGCTTTACTGGTACCATGGTGGAATGCAAAAATAACATTCAAACATTCAATACTAATTCACTTCAGAGTGTGCCATGACTAAAGCATGTAACAGTGAGAGTGAGAGTAGAATCAGCATAAAACAACATACTACTATTGCCTCAGTAGCACTAACTTCTGGGCTAGCAATACAGACATTCAAGTTACCATGACAAATTTTTCATGGTTTCTAGAAATGCATGTGTGAGAAGAATGTTGATGAAGTTCATTAAGCCCTTCTAAATCAGTAAGTAGTATAGCTAAATACACATTTCAGGTTTTAAAATACTAGCTGAAAAGATTATTTTAGGGGATCTCTCCTGCAAAATGTCGTATTTTGAAGTTATTTACTAGAAATCTTCGATCCCACTCTGAAAGGCTCACCAGATTTTTAAATTAAAAAAGAGTCACAGCTTAACTCTGCAAGGGTCCAACTTTACATTTGATGGAGTCTGAATGAGTTAACAGCTAAGCAGAGGAAAAAAGAAAAAGAAGTATGCACCACACAGCACTTTGCAGTCTCAGGCTAGCATCTCAGCCTACAATGCAAGCTGCTATTCACACATCACAAAAAGGCTCTTCCTGTTAATCTGTGGAGCTCACATTCATACACAAATCTGAAGGTCAAATATAGAAATCAGTGCACAAATTATCTTGTCCTAGTCTCAACAAAATTCAATGTAAATGTAGCATGAGTAAGCCAGGGTCACCCTTTCTTGTGTTTCCCTTTGCACAAGCTTACGTATTTTCGTTAATCTCTAATTTTTTTTTGTTTCAGTGTGTTAAACATTGCAAAATGGCAGCACTGCCCACCACAGAGACCTCCAAAGGTCTGAAACACACGCATATATCATGGTAGACATGCATACATCACGTGTGCTCAGGAGAAGGTATGAGGGAGGCAGATTTGCAAAGGGAAGATGTGTGCCTAGATTACACTGCTCACTAGCATCTCCTCTGTGCAGGGCAGTAAAAACCAGAAAAACTGTCAGCAGACACCAGACTCAGTAGTAGCACAGTGAACGTACCCTTGAAAGAGGCAGAGCAAAGGCATAAAGCTTTTCACCAGCACTTAACCAGCAGCTAGGTTGGGTGTGAACATTCAGCACTCAAAATACACATGGATGCGCAGCATCCCAAGGTACACATGGATCTACCAAGGATAAGCAGCTACTGTGTCCATATTGCTGTATCCCTTTAACCTACTTGCAGCAGGAGCCTTTGAAAAGTTTACCATATTCCCAAAGGCAAAGCCAGAAAAAGTAGGTTTGTTCTTTGTATCAATTGTGCAGTCATGGGAAATTACATCAGAGCACTGTTCTGCGAAGGTATGAAATGGAACCAGTAGAACAAGAGGAACAGCATCTTCAAGGCAAAGGGATTGAGCAAATTATGCAATGAAACAGAATGATTAAGCCTCATTTCTTCACTCTGCTTTCATGTTTTCATGCTTTCAAAGACATCTGTGTATTAATTTCATTATTATTAAGTTTAATTTTAAATTTTTCCAGAGATGAAAAAGCTAATTAATTACTGCTTCTTTTATGTTCATTAGTTCAAAGGTAAGCTGACCAATAAGTTTCATAAATCTTTAATATTTTTAAAGTAGCAGGACTTGAAATTTTCTTTGAAATTCCTTAGGAAACTCAGTAACACAATGGATCTCTGTTTTGCACAATCCTTACACTCTTTGATCTTTCCTTCCAGGAAATTCCAGTTCCTCTTTATGTTTACCACACCAAATGCTACCAAAGACACTTTAAATGACAGAGTGCGCATTCTAAAAAATCAGCCCACAAGAACTTGATGTTATTTTCTTTATTACAAAAAATTAGAAGGTAAAAAAGCTCTTTGTGTTTAGCACTTTGATGACTTTAGATAATCCATCACTGAATATTTATTGAAAAATCATTGCTTAAAGTCAAAAAATAAAGCCATTTAAATAAAATAAGAGGAACAGAAAATCCACCATTTTGAATCATCCAAATGAAAATCTAGCATTTAGAATCATTTTTAACTCTGGCAAACAAATATGAAACAAATGGGTATGATCTATATAGTAAAAATAGCAAGTGAAATGCTTTCCCAGCTCAAAGTAACATTCTGACCACAACTGCAGCTTGCCTCCAATGCACTGCCATAAACAGGCATTGCCTCACAGCTTCACACAGTGATGATCTTACAACTTCCTCCTCTGCACGTCATTGCGCAAAGAGCTGACAGGGAACAGCACATGCTCTACAACTCATGGCAATCAATTACCTTGCTCTGATCTCAAGAGCAGGTCTCCATATCTTTCAGTGGAGACCTGATGCTTGTAAATACCTTCAAGAAAACCAAGAATAGAACACACATAGAACAACAAACCGACAAGCAAAAGCAATCAAAGAAACCCCTACCAAAAAAAAAAAAAAAAAAAAAAAAAAAAAAAAAAAAAAAAAAGAAAGAAATCTGAAAACTAGAACAAGTCAAAATAAAGAATACAGCAAATACAAAGTTGTAAAATTATGACTTTGTATTTGCTGTTTTCTTTATTTTGACTAGGATATTAGAATTCTACTTGGATCATGTGTTTCTCAGCCCATTACTTGTGCCTACTCATTGCAGAGAGGTTGGGTTACAGGGCCTTTAAAGGTCCCTTCCAACCCAAATTATTCTATGATTCTATCATGCCGTGATGATGATCCATGTTAAGGATCTCTGCTTATAGCAGAAGTGACCATGGACAGTTTTGAATTGAGCTGTCTATCAAAATCAAGCACATTCTTCCCTATTTCCTAGCCTGCAACAGTAAGATTTTCTTCTCTGCTCTTTCAGGCAAAATTTGTTATGGACAGCATTGCTGCCAGAATGGCCTCCTTCCACATTTTCATGCTCTGTTATTACTGAACACTGGCACATGATCAGTGGATCAGTGATGACTTGACAGTGCTTATACTTACAAAATCTCAGGGAAACCTAATTACAATATGTATTTACAAGTGCAGATCAGAAATACTTGTTCCCTTCATAGGTACTGACAGTTCCAAGCATTTTTATAGATCACATTAGCACTAAGGGGAAGCTAAAAATGAAAATTGTGCAAATAAGGGCTAAAGGTGATTTTAAAATCTATCAATCAGATATATCAGAAAATAAAAACTGTTATTTCTCAAATTGTTAAGACCTTGTATTGAATACATATTGCAAGTGAACATAAAAAAGCAAAATGCCTAATGCCTTCTTGGGGGTTCTAGAAAGCCTAAAGCAACAGAAAGTAAAAATAGGGAGGAATTCTTAGTTCATGCTCCCTCAGGGTGGTAAGATCAACAAGAGAGAAAAAAATTAAACACCTTTATGATTCATCAGAGAAACATAAATATTTTCTGGGCAGGAGTATTTCTCCTTTTTCATGTTGTCTTCTCCTATCTACTTGTGTATTCACCATTCTAAGCTTATCTGTACAGAAGAGACTGTTTAGCATTTCCTGCAACAGAAGAAGAAAAAGAAAACAATTAAGTGATTTCTAATCTTCCTACTTACAGGTTGTGCACTAGATTCCCTTTGATCTGTCCTGCAGTTCACAGATTTACAAAGTAAGGAGGTGAAATCATTGCTGTTGATAGAAACTGTTTTTAATAAAAACAACTTTTTTTAAAAGATAAAAAAAAAAAAAGGCTGACCTCTTTTTAAAAATTATTACTTAATCCATGGAGATATAAAATGAATGGACAGCTACTAAAAAGTTGAAGATGCAAAGAATAAAGAGTGGAAACAGTCTTTATGTACACCATTGAAAGTTCACCCCTTAAACTTCTACAGAAGTGGTTTCCTCAGAGATGAAGTGTTTGGCATTTGCCTCCAGCTTCAGCAGACTGTAAAATATGAGCACCCAAAGTAAGAGCAATCTGTATGACAGCAGTCCTTTCAGGGATCTGAATGCATCTTTTTACAGAGCCAGGTAAAAAACATCTCCACACTATCTTACCAAATTGGCCATGTATAACAGCATTGCAAAAATGTATTAAAAAATTCTACAGTCCTTCATTTTACATGCCCTCCATCTTTGTCACATAACACTTCCAGTAAATATTAAAGACACAATCCTGTTGGAGCAGCTCTGTGATGGTAATTAGTACAATGCTTCCTATTTCAGCCAGGAAACTAACGCATTTTGAGACAGTTGGAGAAACTGAATTTGGGAGCCTGAGACTGAGAATTTTAATGACTCCTGAGAATTTTAATGGTGAAGGCAAGTTCAATACTTTGCCCACATAAATATATATCCTGAGAAACTGTGAGTCTCCAGTTTTGAAAACCATAGCCATGGTACTTTTAAATTTGGGGGGTTTTCCTCTCTTAAGGGCTTTCCTAAACTTAATGTAAGTTCAGAGATACTGTCTCTACATGTAAATATTTCCTTCACCTCTTCTGTCTCCACTACAAACCACTTCCCAAGGAACTACTCCAACAATTTCCAAGAGGATGCCAATGGAGACAAGTACCCTGCTTGACAGTGTAGTCTTGTATTTGCTGTTCACTTCCTCTTTCTGCATATCAATTTTGGACCTGACCAGCTCAGTGCCACAAGACTGTTAATACTATTTAAAACAAGCCCCAACAGACTAACATTTTGCCAAAATGCCATTTTGTGTGCCCATAAGACAATCCTGCATGTTTCAACACCAACCTCCTAGCAGAAATACTATGTGGCATCAGCCAAGAGCTATTATTCATCTGTAAGTCATTTTTCTTCAGAAATATGCATGAACTAGGAATCTAATCCTTGTAAAAATACCAAAGAGTTTGCATTAAACAGGATTAAAACAGAAGCCCACTGTTCTTTAAGGATGATAGAGGCATGTGTCCCATTGGTCTCATACACTGCTCTCATACAAGCTCTGCCAAATTGTTTTGGGGAGAAGCGAGAAAAGCTTCCCACCACTCATTCAGCTTCCCACTTGCATACCAATTTTTAAGTGTAAGAATGAGAAATTAACAAGTGTGACCCTGTACTACAGTGATGCCATTCAGTTCAAGGAGAAAACAACTCAGTCTTAAATAAATACAAAATTTACAATTGCTTCAATTTGTACAGGTTCCTTTAAAATAAAAGGTTAACTACTATAACAGAATATTAACATATTGTAACACAGGACCCTACCACAAAGAAAACCTCTATAAAAGTTCATATAAAGAGGCAAACTGCATTCCTAAAATTTAACTAAATAAACTTTCAGTAACAAATATTAGTCTCTAACAAGGAGAAGTTCACTGATATAACTGTGACAGTAGTACTCAGAGAGCTGTTTGCACATTTTAAAATACTTAGCTTCTTTCACTCCACACAATTTGTCCTTTTAAAAAGAATAATAGTATGGAATTTAAAGTCAAATTTCAAAAGTATGATTACTGTACATTTTGCAAAAGTGTACACTTGTAAAATATCCCAGAGGGAATCAACGTGAAGCATGGGGTAGAATAAGGATGTGCAGTTCCACATCAGTAAGCACAAATTTCTAAAGGGACGTGAACAGACCATTCAAATCTGTAAAATTGTTGCTACAGAGAACCAACCTGAATAAATTTGGTGAGAGGTGGGTAAAAACACATGTAAAATGGAAGCAAAGACAAGGTAGCACAACCATGACTTTGGATTTTGCTGCTTGAGTGTTCTCCTTTAGGTCAAGTGCCCAGGAAAATGCGCACAATTTATGCATTCATGAAGAACTGGAGGAGCAAAGATATTCACCTACACATAACTAAATTCTAAGAAAGGTATTGGTATGCTTAAATATTTATTAGAAGTGTCTCTCAGGTAACTTCTTTAGCTAGAGACCTAGAGACCCAATGTTTTTATGTTCTTCATAATTATTTTTCTGCCTCTAACACCAAATTCTGAATACAATTAAAAGTACATCACACCCAAGTGAAAAAGACAGAAATGCACATAGGAGTAAAATACACAGTGTTAACACTAATCTCTCTCAGTCAGCAGTTCTGCAATGGATCAGACCAGTAAACACCTATCAAAAAGGTTTACTACCTCTTGATTCTCCTAAACCAGTGTCCACATATCCTACAGAAGGTCAGTGATTACAGACTTCTACAGGAAGGAAACTGCAAGTTCAAAAATGCCCAGTAGATAGAATCAAAGAATCATAGAATGGTTTGGGTTGAGAGGGACCTTAAAGATCATCCCATGGGCAGGAACGCCATCCATAAGATCAGGTTGCTCAGGGCCCCATCCAACCTGGCCTTGAACACTTTCAGGGATGGGGCATTCGCAGCTTCTCTGGGAAATCATAATCCTCAGTCATGCATTTACTCAGTCTGTCATGATTTGCTAGTGAGGTGGTAAAAAAAAAAAAAAAGACTGGGAGGGAACATAGCCAGGACAGGTGACACACTGACCAAAGGAATATTCCACAACACAGAACATATTGCATAGTATATAATGTTAGGGAGTTACCTGGAAATGGGTTTGATAAGTGATTGGGAATGGTCTGGCATCTGCCAGTGAGTGGTGAGCAATTGTACTGTACATTACTTGTTCTTCATTGAATTTTATCCTTTTTCTAACAAAAAAAACCCTACAAATTTTATATCATTTACTTTGCTTCAGCTGCTTAACTGTTCTAATCTCAACCTGCAAATTTCCCTTTTCATTCTCCTTCCCATTCCACCAGGTGCAGGGCGGGGTGGGAACAAGTGTGTCCCCGATGCTTAGTTGCCATCTGGGCTTATGATGACAGTAGTTAAGCCAGTGATATAAAGATACAGAAATTTGATAAAGACTAAAATGACTTAAAAATTAAAAACATAAAGTGATAAAAAGTGATGAAGTGATAAGTGGTAAAAGATAAAGCTTGTTTAGCTTTTCTGCTAGCAAACTCACTCACACTTCAAGTGTTTTTACTGAGAAAACAGCATCTTGTTTAGTTCGGTATTTGCTGGTACTTGAATTTTCTTAGATAGATGAGCAGTATAGCCAGTTTTAAGCCAGTAGCAGAAACTTGAATTTCATCCAAGCAACCACTTGATTTCTGCCAGAAGAGTCCTGTTCCAAGTTGCTGGTGTTTCCTTACTTGGCACTGCATTGTGCTACTTTAATGTATGCCAAATGTAGAACTCTTGCTGCTACTGCTGGTGTAGCATTTGCTCCTAAGAGAAGGAGAAGGTGCAGCTGCTAACAGGAGATGTTAGAAAAAACCAGGTTCACTATCTTCCTTCTTAACTCCAGTATTTTCCCATTACACCTTCCTCCTAACTGGAAAATCAGGAAACATTGCTGCTAAATTATCAAGTCTCAAGTGGCTATTGCTTATTTTCAGAGAAATGGCATTGCACTGTGACTTCCATTGCTCCTGAGAAGATCTGGGACAAGAATTTAATAATCAAAACATCAGAATATTACTTATAAACCCACTGGAAACTGCTCTTACTTCAAAATTGGTCAGTAGGACTACTACTCCATGTTCTTGCCTTTGTAATTTCAATATACTTCTAGCTGATATTAGGATCTGAATCTAGAATGAGTGGAGATTAACACAGCATGTCATTTGAAAGCTGTGATTATACATTTCCAGTTGGAATGCACATTTCCTTTAGTTCCATTAATTCTGCAAGAACAGACATAGGAAATAATGTGAGGGGTAGGAAGAAAAGAAAGTAGAACTGAAAATAAGAAATCAAATGTTGCTTAGTCTATTGCCTAGTGGATATTGCGAAGAATAAATGTCACCCTAAAATTCCAGGATTATGTAAAAATCTTTCGGGATTGTAGGTGTTCCAAACTGGTTTCTGGACTTAAAATCTCAAAGTCCAGCTATGCTGAAGATGAAAATGCTGACACCAAACAGTCCAGCACCTTTTAGAACAATCCTAGGTATGAAGCCTTACAGTCTTAATGTTTTTCTTCTTTATAACTCTAAGTATTACAGTAAAATGTGCATGACACTGTTAGTCTCACATTTCAAACTGCTTTCCGTTTCCTTTGATTGCTTTGTTGCATTTAACACATGCCGAAGATGAAGGGGAGGTTCAGAGAGAGCAAGAGAGTGTGTGTGTCTGTGTGTGTCTGTGTGTGTCTGTGTGTGTCTGTGTGTGTCTGTGTGTCTTTCTGTGTCTGTGAGTTTCTGTGAGTGTGTGTGTTTGTGTCTTAGTGTGTGTTTGAGTCTATGTGTGTGCATGTAGACATATGCGTAGGGAGGATGAGAAGTCACAGTTTTAAGTCTGGAAATTTCTTCCAGACAGAGGAATCTCTGTTGACAAAGAAAGCTGTTTAATAAAGCAATGCTAACAACTGAGCCTTGTGAGAAGGCTTATTCTCTACTAAACCAAAATCTACACCACAGCCTTTGCATTGAGCTACTGGTCTGCCTGATGGTTCAGCCCAATGAGAAGTTGTCCTAAGGAAAGAGGGTGTCAGGTCATGGCATTAGAAGCCCACCTAGGAATCCTGTTGGGAGTGTTCAGTGTGTGTGCTGACAGCACTGGTGGCGCAGTGAAAGCATTCCTGCTGAGGAGCTGCTACTGCAAGCAGGCACAGTCCCCATTTCTGGGGGCAATTATGTTGCTTGTATAGCCAGATGACAAGCTGGCAAGCAGATTGTGCACAAGTAGTGAATTCTCCATGAACATGCAGTGAACAGTGAACAGACGCAGTTTGAGGGGTCCCATGAAGATCTTCTGCTGGGGGGACTAACTAGGAGCGAGACCTCTGCCTATACTTAGCCCATTATAGAAATGTCCTGCAGTAAGAATCAGCATCTAAAAAGAATTAGCATTTTAAAAACTTGCAAAAAGATTTTTTTGTAGTGCTTGATGCTAGGATGAGGCAAAAAGAGAAGGGAGAAGTTAGGACAATCCAGACCAAATGATAATATTTCATGATATCAACATATTCCTAATTACAGATATTTAAAATTACTCTAAAGTTGGACTTCTACTCTATCCAGTATATTAAATTCCAAATAATAAGCATTAGATTTTAGGATCAGATCTTTAAAATTCACAAGTTCACAATATATTATGGAAATGCATCTGCATTTGTTCCCCCTGTCCTATCCAACATCATTGGACTGTTGGCCTTTGAAGTATTTAATATTTTCAGATTTGAGGCTACTGTGGTATCTGTTAATACCAAAATGATGGTGATTATGAGTGCAATCGGTGAGATTTTTTTTTTAACTCTGTTGTTCATTCCCTAACAGCTGTTCCTAGGAAAGCTAACTTCTAATTGCTTCCATTAGAAAGGAAAAGGAGGAGGGGAAGAGGAAAAAGGGGAGGGGAAGAGGAAAAAACAGTGTAATTGAGGTTGATTGTGAGAATTATTGTAGTGGTATCAACACATATTGGTAGCCCTTGGAAGTGTAATACACAAGGAATGTTTGGTGTACTGAAAATTCTGTTTTGCTATAATCTTATTGTAATATTTAATAAAAGTTGCTGAAGGAGTTACATAAAAAACTCGTTTAATATGGTAAATATTATTTATCTTGTAATCAAAATTACTACATGTTTTGGATGCATCTTGTATTAACCAACTACAGTACCTCAAAACTTAAGAGGTGTTCTGCTTCATATTAATATTGCCCCTGAAATCGCCATTGATGGAAACAAAGTTCTTTTATCTCAAAATAGATTTTCTCCTTTTCTTTGCTAGACTTCATCTAGTATTTTGAAAACTATTTTTAGTGTTTGTGGGAGGAATGTTCTACAATCATTCATCCTCTTGCCTCTGTCAGTTCTTAAATGTGCGAGTCAGGGGAACTCTGATGTGACCATGCTTCTCAGATTATTTGTTTATGCCTTAGGGTTTGTATACATGTGGGCTTCACAACATGTTTGCAAGGCAGAAATATTTCCTGCATCCATACGTACAAAGAGCTTTTTTGCATAAAAGTAATTTATGATAGCTCCTGAGACTATAACTGGGAGCATGGGGGAGGAGCCTCATTATATCTTTAGCCTCATTATATTTCGAGTTTCTGTTTTGATGTATTTTTAATCCTGTTATTGGTTGATGTAGATTAGTGGTTTTGATGCAGTATACGTCTTCAAAGACATTACGCCAGCTGGCTCAGAAGCTGAACCATTGCTTGCAGTGAGCTGCTGCTGGTGCACAGCAGTAGGTTCAGGAATGTTAAACTTGTGAATTAAAATTAGGTATATCAATCCAGGAATCTTCAAAATATAAAGCTGGTACTTCAGTTTCTTTGTCCCTTAAGTCTTTATGTGTAGTTCATCTGAAAAACTATGTTCTATTTTCATGCAGGGGAAGGGAAATATCTCCCCCATTTTTAAAATGGCAATCTAGGGTAGTACAGCCCAGGAATCTCATCTCTCTTCCTGAGAAGACCATGAAGCAGATCCTCCCTGAAGATTTGCTAAGGCACATAAAAGGCAAAGAAGTGATCCAAAGCTGCCATGGGGTTTTACTAAGGAGAAATTGTGCCTGACCAGTAAAGTGGCATTCTATGACATGGCAGCAACAATCAACACAGGAAGACTGGCAAATATCATCTGCCTAGAGTTCTGTAAGGCCTTCAGTATGGTCCCACATTATATCCTTATCTCCAAACTGGAGAGATGTGGATTTGATGGATGAACTGTTCAGTAAATAAAGAATTGACTGGATGGACACTGGCAGAGAGTTGTGGTCAATGGCTCTACACCCCGTTGTAAGTCAGTGACAAGCCGTGTCCATCACGGCTCTGACTGCTGCTCTTTAATGTCTTTGTCAATGGCACAGACAGTGAGATTGAGTGCAGCCTCAACAAGTCTTCAGATGACACCAAGCTGTCTGATGCAGCTGACACACCCACAGGACAGGATGCCATCCAGAAGGACCTGGACAAGCTCAAGAATTGGGCTCATGGAAATCCCATGAGGTTTGACAAGACCAAGTACTGCAAGCTGGGTCAGGACAACTCCAGGTACCAGCACAGGCTGGGGATGAGCAGATGCAGAGCAGCCCTGCCCAGAAGGGCTTGGGGATGCTGGTGGGTGAGAGGCTGGACATGACCCAGCCATGGGCACTCCCAGCCCAGAGAGCCAAACGTGTCCTGGGCTGCATCCAGAGCAGCGTGGGCAGCAGGGGAGGGAGGGGATTCTGCCCCTCTGCTCTGCTCTGCTCTGGGGAGAGCCCACCTGGAACCTGCATCCAGCTCTGGGCTCCCAGCACAGGGAGGACGTGGACCTGTGGGAGTGAGTCCAAAAGATAATGAAGATGATCAGAGAGCTGGAGCACCTCTCCAAAGAGAATTGGGGTTGTTTATCCTAGAGAAGAGAAGGCTTCAGGAAGACCTCATTGAGGCCTCTCAGTACATTTAAGGGGGCTTATAAAAAGAAGGGAGAGGGCATGTAGCGACAGGACAATGGGCAATGTTTTTAAACTGATAGTGCTGTTTTATCTTGGATGTTAGAAAGTAATTATTTTCTTAGAGGGTACTTAAGCACAGGAGCAGTGTCTGCCCCTCTTCTTGCCCTCATGAGGAAGATGTAGGCTGCAATGAGCTCTCCCCACAGTGTCCTCTTCTCCAGTTTGAACAGACTAAGTGATCTCAGACACTCCTCATACATCTTCCCCTCAAGGTCATTCACCATCCTCATAGTTCTCCCTTGGATGCTCTCTAATAGTTTAATGTCTTTCTCATGGTGTGACCCCCAAACCAGCCCCCAGCACTGGAGGTGAGGCTGCCCCAGCTCAGAGCAGAGCAGGACAATCCCCTCCCTTGCCCAGCTGTGATGCTGTGCCTGATGCACCCCAGGACAGGGTTGGCCCTCCTGGCTGCCAGGGCACTGCTGACCCATGTTCAACTTGCCAGGACCCCCAGGTCCCTTTCCATGGCCCTGCTTACAGCACCTCATTCCCAGTCTGTCCATGCATCCAGGGCTGCCCCATCCCAGGTGCAGGATCTGGCACATCTTTATTATAGTTTATACAATTGGTGGCTACCCATCTTTGGTTTGCTGAGGTCTCACTGCAGGGACTTTCTGTCTTTGAGGGTGTCAACAGCTCCTCCCTGTGTAGTAGCATTAATTATTAACATTATTCTCTTACTGAGTCCCAAACAGCACTGTGCCAGCTACTGAGAAGTAATTAACTCTACCTCAGGAAAAACCACAACACTGACATTCCACATTCAAATTATTTTCTTCTTCTTATCACATTTTGAAATAAATCACTTGATTCGAATTACTTTGCAGCTGTCTACAGTACTTAATTGCACAGTACTGAATTTCAGTACTGTAGTTTCACTACAATATTGAAATGCCCTGAATACTGTTTTTATGCACCATTGTCTTACAGCTCCATTGTTGCCATGCACCATCCTCTCCGCAGATTTGGTCACCACACCAAGCCTTTTCACTTAATCTTAGTAGTACATATCTTGCCTAGCAAACAGTATTAACCATGCATATTGAGCTAGGCAAAAGGAGAAAACGAGTGCCTGTGAATGAGACTAGTATTGGTTTTTGACAAGAATTACACAGCAGATGCTGTCTTTTGCTAGCACTGCAACTTGGCCATCGTTCAGCTGGTCACGTCTGTGGCTTCCCATATGCTGTATTTTAGTTTATGTTTCTATTGAAGAGAGAAGGTGAGTAATACAGAGAATTGACCTGCATTGGGCCAGCAGATCTGCCCCAGCTAGAAATGGCTCTTTCTATCACCCCTCTGCATCAAAGGGAGGCGCCATTCACACAAGAGAGAGGAGTTAAGTTAAGGAGTTTGACTCTGGGAAAGTGGACTTCTGAAAATGGCCTAAAGATATTGGTTGAATTTTAGCCAGACATTTTCTCAGCTGGCAGGTGCAACTTTTATTCATGTACTACTAATCAACATTAAAAGGCTATTTCTTATGGGATATTATTCATGGATATTCATTGGACGTTATTTTATGAAACAATTATTCACCATGAGACAAGCTGCCCACGTATGTGGTTGAGAATATCAGCCTTTGAGGTACTTTAAAAGACATGTAGACATGCCACTTAGGGACATGATTCAGTGGTAGACTTGGCAATGTTAGTTTTATGGCTGGACCTGATGATCTTAGAGGCCTCTCTCAACTTAAATGATTCTATAATTAAATGCAAAAAATGCCACTAATGCAGTTGTCTCATACTTTAGGTATGATAAAATTCTTAATTGTACAAAGCACTTACTACCCAACAAGGCAACAGAAAACTACAGCTCATCAGTCCAGCTATTAAAAATAATTATGACCCTTTGAAAAGATCCTGAATTAATTGGCAGAAGTTAAACAGGAAAACAATAAAAAGTTGCAATCTATTATGCTTCCTTAAAGATTTAGAAGCAGATGCTTTTCTTTTCAAACCCAGTTTCTGACCACAGCATCAGAATCTTTCTACATTCTCCTTCATTTCTTGCTTTTCTCACTCTATTTCAGTCATCGTCCTCTTTCCTTCTTTCCATTTTCTCCAAGATTTATAAGCAAGAATCATGACAAGTTAGTAAAAGGAGACTTTACAAAGGAAGCACAAAATATATAGGAGAAGAAAGCAAAAGTGAAGGTGACTGACAGTGAGAGTAGGCTGAAATTTTATATTTTGACTATAGTCCTGTAATATGTTGTAAATTGACAGCAGTATCTGACCAGCAGTGCAAACACAAAAGCAAACCTACTACATGCATAAAATCCTACATTTATTTTGAGATTTTTTTTCCAAATTAATTCTTCAGTGTTTTGAAAGCAGTGGCTGATGCTGAACAATTTTATTTGCTTACTGGTTGCTACTGCTTGTGGGTTTCCAACATGCTAAACCAGGCATAAAATTATTTTAAATGGCAGATTCTGGCCCACAGCCAGCTTGTACTTTTTCAAGGCTCCACCAATGGGCCAGATATGCAATGCCTTTTACATTCTGGCAGGAAATTCTTCCCCCTCTCTCTCAGGACTTTGGGAAGTCACTGCAACACACTGCTTCTATTTCCAATTGCTTAGAAAACATGCAGTGCCTTTTGGCATTGCAGAGCTGGAATCAGCACAGAGCAACTACTCCCTGATGCCTGTCCTTGTGGACAGTGAATTAATCAAGGTCTACTTTCAGTAGACTCAAATTAATTACGTAGCTCTTTGTTAACTGTGATATTCACAGAGTAAATATCTCAGTGACCAAGTCAGAGTGATTCATAAAACTATTACAGATCATCATCAGGATATGAGATTTTCACCCAAAGCCTGTGAATGGAGCTTTGGGAAGTTCGTCCTTGCGAGCCACTCCAGTGGTGCTGCACCCAGCCCTCTAGAAAGAAACCTTTATAATCTCTCTACAAATCACTACTTTTGAGAACTTGCATCAAAATAAACAATTTGTTATCAGTGTGTTAGGAAAGTATGTCTCATCTTCAAAATGAGTTTTTATGCAGGCAGAAAGAGAGATAGAAAGGAAGAGCAAGAGAGCTCAACTAGTGACAGATTGTAGAGTACTGGCTTCAAGTTACAATACCGTGGTACTGGTATGTCACAATACTGTGCTGACTGACACAGCAGCTGCTGCAAAGGCATACTTGTAATTTCAAATTCAGAACTGGTCCAGGCTCTGAAAGTGGGCCATACAAGCCATTAATTTCCTCCACCAAAGCAGGTATTATGTTGCCCATGCAACTTCATATGATTGCCCAGACCCCCAGTTTGTGGAGATCTCTCTGCAGGGCCTCTCCCTGCCCTGGAGGAGTCAACAGCTCCTCCCAGTTTTGTATCATCTGCAAACTTGCTCAGTATCCCTTCCAGTTCCATGTCCAGGTCATTTATGAAGATGTTGAAGAGCAGAGGGCTGAGGATGGGGCCCTGTGGAACCCCAGTAGTGACAGGTCCCCAGTCTGATGTCACCCCATTCACTGTCACCCTTTGTGCCTGACCCGTGACCCAGCTGCTCATCCACGCCATGATGTGTTTATCCAGCTGAGGCTGCACAGTAGGTCCAGAAGGATCCTGTGAGAGACAGTATCAAAAACTTCACTGGCTTCCCTTGGTCAGCTGGGTGGGTTACCCAGTCATGAAAGGAAACCAGGTTAGACAGATTAGGCTTTGCTCTCAAAGCCGTGCTGGCTATGACTGGTGACTGCATTACCCTTTAGTGTTTTTCAGTAATTCCCAGAATAATCTTCTCCATAATTTTACCAGTCACTGAAGTGAAACTGATAGCTTCCAGCATCCTCCTTTTGTTCCTTCTTGAAAAGCAGGACATTTCAGTCAACTAGGAACTCTTCAGATTCCCAAGACCACTCAAAATCATTGAGAGAGACTTCACAATGACAGCAGACAATATTGAGTATTTTAGTATTCTCAGATGAATCCCATCAGGCCCCATAGATTTGTAGGGATCCAGCTGGAACAGCACATCCCACACAACTTCAGAGTCAACTGAGGGTTCATGATTGTCACACCCACAGTCTTCCGTCTCAGGACAGTGGGACTCCCAGACCCCATCATCAGTGCTGAAGACAGAAGCAAAGAAAGCATTTGACAACTCTGGCTTGTCTGTGTCCCGGTCCATGAGGTGATCATCGTTGTTCTGCAACAGGCCAATCTCATTTCTGCACTGCCTTTGGCTATTAATGTATTTTTTTAAAACTCCTTTTTTTGTTCCCTACAGTTTTGCTCAACTCCAGTTGAGCTTTAGCCACACAAATTTTCTCCCTACAGTGGTGAGCAGCATCTCTGTATACTTTCCATGTCACCTGACCTTACTTCCATTGGGCTTACACCTTCCTTTTTTGCCTTATCACCAAAAGAAGATCCTTGTTCAGCCAAGCTTTACCTGCTTAACAGGTGACATTTGGGATCTGCTGCTCCTGTGCCCTTCAGAGGAGGTGCTTAAAAAGTGACCAGCGCAGAGCACTCCAGCACAATGCTTCAAAAGCATTTCCTACAGGCCCTCATTGACTAGTTCCCTGAGAAGCCTGAATTCTGCTCTCCCCATGCTGAGCGTTGAAGTTTTGCTGTCACATTTCCTCCTGACAACAGAAATTTTAAACTCAATTGCTTCATGGTCAGTCTGGTCACATCAAGCACAAACAACAACCTCACATGTGGAACCTTCTCTGTTAGTGAGCAACAAAAAAAAAAAAAAAAAAAAAATCAAAACCTGAACAGGCACAAACCAAAGAAATCCAGGGAGGATTCTTCATCTACTGATTGACTGGAGCGGAAAATACAGTATACAATAAAATACAATAAATAAAATATTACATAGGAATGTGAATACTTTGCCTTTTGTGAAGATACATTCAGCATACAATTATTTTAAAAGGGCCAACAATTGAGAATATTAAAAATAAATTGAAGCAAATGCCTCTGGATTACTACAAATTAGGAATAAATTTGAGAATTTAGATTAATATAGCAACCTGGCCAAGAATTATTCATAAGGCAAAGAGGTAAAGGGCCAATTCATGGCTGCTGAATTTCTCCAGTACCATTTTGAGTATTCAGTATGGCTTAAACCAATGTGTCTGTCCCATTCCTGAGGACTCTTTGTACCCTAAGTATATCCCCAGCCATAGTACAGATACTACCATGAAAAAACTTTGAAGATGTACAGTTTAACTGCAATAAGATGAATAATATGAATCTCGCACTAAAAAAGAAATGTTCCATGGATTTTCTTTTGGCAGAACTGGCTCACTACTCTACAATAAAAGTGTAACCACCTCTTAATATTCAAGCTACAACTATACCTTGAGGCATCCTATAGTGGCTAGAATGGAAATATACCAAATTTGTATGTTGTAACTGGACTGCTGCCAGCTTCAGATGTTGGAAATGGCATAAATAGAACTAAGTTTGCTTTTCAGGCATTCTATAGCTCCAAAGAAAGAACATCTGACCAAGTGAAGTTGATAAGGAAACACATAAAGATGATGAAGTCAGAGAAAACTCTAATGTTTCTACACAAATATAATCTTGTCCTTGTTGCATCAGCAACAAAGCAAGCCCTTAGGGTCCCAGCTGCCCACCTCATGGACCCATAGCCAAAAAGATTCAGGAGCCCCCCATCTACACACATATTTTGCCCCATAAACAATTCCACTGCCTAATACAGGTGTCATGGCAAATTATCCCTATCCTGTGCAGCCCCTCGCCTTCATTCCCAAGGAACTCCATCCTTCTCCAAGCTATCGGTGGAGTGCTGTCCTCTGTCTCAAGGCAAGGGACCAGCCATCCCTGCTACCAGCTGAGGCAGCAGAGGCCACCAGGGTGTGATCAATAGCCCTGGTGGCACAGCCACAGCCACCACTGTCACACCTCCGTAGATCTCGAGGCACAAAGGGACGTGTGGAGTGCATGTAGCAATGCTGTGGTTCCTGTTCTTAACACTGCATTGCTAAAAACTTCAGCAAGAACAAAACCTGGGTCCTGCCTCCACCCCAAGAGACAAGACAGCCTTATAAAGAGTGGGTGTGCAGGTGTGTATGAGGTGAATGACATCAGAGATAGATAAAATCGATTCAAGACCAGAGATGTTAAATGGCAGAGACTTTAGTTACACATCAAAAGATAATGGGCCAGAAAAGTTTCTGGTTTAAACTATCAAATGGTTTAGAAGCTGAATAATTGAGCTGAAAATTTCAGATAATGATAGCAGCTTCCAGCCTTCAAGGATTTTCAGAATAATTTTAATCCACTGCCCCTAAATAAATAAATTTAAAAAAACATAAAAAAAACATTAAAAACCATTAAAAAACCCTAAAACCCTGTCCCTAAAAAAGAAAAAAAAAAGGCATCTTAAAAATAGAAAACAGATAAATACAATAGAACACATCCTTTCTGCATATGGCTGAGCCATAGCTCAGTGCAGAATTTCATACACATGTACTATATGTGGTAATACTAGCAGTGGATGTGGGTAATACTAGCAGTCAGTATCACTGCTTGAGGAAGGATAACTTTGCTAAAATATGTTGAATTCCATTAAAAATTAAAAGTTCTCCACAAGTGACATATTTACATTTTCTGCTTTTCTCCCCTCAGACTCATATAGTTTCTTTAAAATAAACAAATAAATGCATTGAAAACCACAAATAAATAGGTAAATGTTTTTACAACAAGTAATAAACTGTACTGATTCCCATTTACCAAAAAACCTTTGCTGATACAAGGACATCTTTGTGATCAGTAATTTAACCTTTAGTATTACTATACAGAATTCAGTGAAGTACTGAGCAGGAACCAGAAATATGTTCATAATAATCCTTTCAATTAATTATGTTTCTTGAGAAACTGCATACCCCAAAATGTCTTTCTAACTGAAATAGGTGTTTTTAGAGACGCATGCTTAAATTCACTTTACAACTCTTTCATACAGGCTAAATTAGGTTTATGAAAATGGAAGAAACTAAAAACTTGATCTTAAATTACTTACAAAAATCATATTATTAATGGGCTTGTTTACTTTTAGTTCAAAAGCAGAGTAAGATTTTTATCTTCAAAAACACTGATGTCCTATTCCCAGAAAATTATTTATTGTTATAAAATAAATTTCCAATCTAACACTGTCTCTCTCCTTCAAAGTGCTTTCAAACATTCTTTTGTTGTGATAAAAAGAAAATAATACAAAAATAGGACTGACACACTTTTGTGACCTTTATTTAAATAATATTACCTACATTGAAAGTTCTATTTCAGTAGATGTGAATTCCTGGGACCTTTATATTTGTCTGCTCCTAAGCACAAGAGTGAATTAAGGAAAACACAGCCAAAACAGCTTTTCAAATTCTCTTTAAATTGATAATTCTCCCTGTTTCACAGGCCGTGGCAGGAGTGCCCAGAACATGAAGCAGCCCAGCAGCAGAGTCAATGCACATGCCAGCATTCCGAGCCCTGACCGACCCTGCCCCGTGCAAACACTGCCTGCAATCACAGACATTGGCATTTGAAGGCATATTTCAGCCTGCAAGATGAACTGCAAAGGTGGAAATGTTTACAAAAATCCCTCATCAGGCATAATTTAAAGTAGCAAGGAATGATCTTCAGCTCCAAACTACTCAGGATTTTTGCTTGCTAATTTTTGTTGGTAAAACCTGAAGCCAAACTGGCACTTCAGCCATTACACACATTGAAAACTGTTGGGCAAGGGCACATGATTTAAAATAGAAACCAGGAAACTAATGACATACAAAATAAAAAATCAATTTTAATACTTGCTTTAGATTAGTTGTCTGTAGTTGATAATCCTTAAAAATGTTATCCAGTTTAACCATGTCATTATATTAAATATACATACCTAATTATTTAGGTAATTAAATATCACCAAGCCTGGGTTCAATATTTCCATTTCCATTTGGAGGACTTTCTAAAGCTAGACATCATTTCCATTTGTGTTCTGTTTTAATGGGATGGGCACTAGAATTCAACTGAAAAGTAAACAAGATAAATGTCTACTAATTAAAATTAAACTATGGCTTGGAAGTGAGTTGGAAGTGTGTATTGTCTACAGTACTACTTTCATGTATGTTATTGTGCTTATATCTTTTTCTTATAATTTTTTCCATTCTTATCATTTTATGAAATTTGTACAAGACATTGAGGTGAACAATCTATGTAATTGTTTAAGGAAAAGCTATTGCTGCAAATATTGTATATAATATGCTGCAAAAATGATTAAATTATGATTAAAAAGTAGACAGCTTTTCTAAAGTTTGTCATGTTGGAAAGGGTTGGGGTTTTTTTAATTTGTTGCTATTAAACAAATACAAATTTTTCATATTTGTGTTTAATTATTTAATTCTTAATATTGTGCAGGGAAAATGAAGCTAAACAACTATAACAACTATTGATAACACTCTTTTATGACAATAGGATGGTTTGTAACTTTTTCTTTTTCTTTTATTACAACTCAGAATCACAGACTGGACTAATATCATCACAGGAAACTCTAGCTTATTATTTGTTTGTATCCGCATAAAATCAGCTTTATTGTAGTACAGAAAACAAATAACCTCAGCATTCTGAGTGCCTGAATAAGACTGTCTTTGTGAAAACTACATAGCTTTACACAAATTATTTATTTGGCCTGACAGCAGTTCAGGATTCTTGCATAAAATTAACTTTCAAAGCTCATGTGATGCTCATGTGATTTAGGGAGTGAATCCTCAGTTTCCTGAAGAAACATTACTGAAGATGCCAAGTGTAACATTTAAATTAGCTATTGTTGATGCTGGAAGTCCAAGACTGTTGGTAGGTCTGTACCAGCAGAGCTGGATACAATATTCCAGACCTCTGTTAACTGCAACACAGCAAGCTGAGAAACCACTTACAGTATGTTTAAAAAAATGAAGACCACCACCGAAATGAAGTCTTGCCTCTGAGAAAATGACCCTCTTCAGTGTAAGCTAACAAAATTGTGAGAATGCACATGTATTTCAGAGCAAGCGCTCTCATGTACTGTTCATGCGCAGAGTCCAGAGTCCGGGCATAATTCAGGAAATAAAGGTGACTCATGTATAGTCCATGTACCTTCAACATATCCTCCACTGTGTTGCTTTCACTGACTGCACTGGAACCACTCCATTGGTTTCCCTCACCCTAATGCACACTGGAGTAGTTTTGCAAAAAGACCTTACCATTTCTCCATACTAGAACTGCTAGATATAAATTTCTGATTCTCACCCTGAGCTTTTGAAGTGATTTGCACCTGAAGACTGATCTATTTCCTGCATCCTTTCCTATGATGTTTTGTATAGAAGATCTGCTTCAAGGGGATGTTGCTAACTGGTTAAACAAACAGAAGTTGTATACGCCTTAATCTAAAATTTAAAAAATTATGCAATCTCTGTGTATTATTCACTGTATGGTTTTGCCTAAAGCTGATGCAAATCATAAGCCTATTCCCACAAGAACATATATTAGCTGTAAAGCACTACAAATAACTTCTAACTTCCTTTCAAATCCACTCTGCTAGGAGTTGGACAAGCATAGATCCATCCAATTAGTTGCATGTTAATTTAGCTGGAATCAATGTGTTTTAAGGTACCTAAACTTATGTGCCTTCATATTCAAAGACATTGGCTCAATGCATTTTTTGTAGTTAATGAACATGTAATCCATCATACAGCTTACGTACAACTAATTTTTAAAAAAGCATTTTAAGTACATTAAAATTTAGATTTTCCCTCTCCTACGTCTCTGGTGTCAGCAGTAAGGAAAGCACTATGTACAGCACTATGTACATTCACTTCTGATTAGCCAATGAAGTTCAGGAGAAATCTGCTGCAAAACAAGAAAACCACTTTCATAAATCAGGTGTACCACATTGAACCTTATACATAATATCTCTGAGTAGTTAATGAATAATGAAGTGAACATAAAAATGGTTTTCCTTCACATATTCGTTCAGGAATAGAAAACTGACATAGTGAGTTGGCATTCTTCACCCCACAATCTTAAATCACACTAAACAATCCTTTAAAGACAGCTGTGAAATGTTGATTTAAAAATATTAAGTTATTTATGATTGTTATTTTCTAGCAGGCATTCCTTATATTGCTGTCTTTCAGCACTAACTTATAAGCTGATTGTCTCATGCTGAAAGCCTGTTATCTAGTCTAATTTTAACTATTCTAGTTTAGTAAACTAATCTAGTCTAATTCAACTTAAGCTAGTCAAATACCTTATACAAATCAACAGAAACACTTGCTTTTTTTTCTAAATGGAGTCTAATTTTCCCTAATACCTCAAATTTTTTCTCCAAAACAGCAAACTACATTGGAAGTCAATAAGCAGCTCACCTGCACTTGAACCTTATAGAGTGTTCCCTAACACTTTGCTAAACCTCTGAGTTTTTCACACTAAAATTCTCACATTAGAGATGCCAGCCATTTTTGACTGTCAAAAAGTGTAATTCTTTTTAAGAACTGAAAATCATACCTCTTTCAAGGTCAGAGTACATATGATTTGCTGTATTAAAGTATAGCAATTTTTTAGTAATTGAAGTGCTCAATAGATTTGAAACTCACCTTTCAAGCTTGTAGATAATATTAGAGAAAACCTCAATACATGGAAAATATAAATCTAGATGATATAATCCAGAAGACTGTGACCCTGCCAGCACACAACAGGGCAGTAGCAATCAGTCAAAATTTTCCATGCCAAATTCAAAGCAAAGAAGTACTTAAATATCACTTATTAATTGCAAATGGCATTCCACTGCTAAGCTTCCAGAGATTTAATACCTTCTTGTAAGCACACCTAATACACAGCCAGCTTCACAGCCCATGCATCCTTGGCCTGTCAAGGAACACTTTTAAAAACCTCTTTCTTATTCAGTTAATTTTGAAGTATGACAAAGCTCATGCTCTCATAACACACATCTACTTTGTTTCCTAAAATTATATTCTTACTACAAATAATCATTATTCATCCTAACTTCTAAGCACATTAAATTATAATAAATGAAGATATTATTTCATTATTGTTATTATGTGACTACATTATC
Source organism: Ammospiza nelsoni (assembly GCF_027579445.1). NCBI lineage: Eukaryota > Metazoa > Chordata > Aves > Passeriformes > Passerellidae > Ammospiza > Ammospiza nelsoni. The sequence continues at coordinate 32,924,973 of NC_080669.1, read as the reverse complement.
CCAATATCATATCCTCTAGCCTGCCAAATGCCATTCTGCTCCTCTGGTATCTTTCAAAAAAAATCACAGAAAGATTTTTTTCCATGGTCTCCTGCCTCAGCATATTCCTTTATGTAGTCAAAGTCCCTGGTTCTCATGGGGAACATCAGCCACTTTAATGTCTGTGATAGGAACAACACAGCAAAGCACAAACAATCTAAGTGGTAGCATTGTCGAAAGCATTGATGACAACTTTCTGCTACTGGTGATGGAAGGGCCAACCTGAAAAGCTGGGCTGCTGGACCTTAAACTATATAATAAGGAAGGTCTGGTTGCAGATGTGAAGGCTGTGGCAATCTTCATTACAGTGACCATAAGATCATGGAATTCTGTATTGCTTGAGGAGGAAGCAGCCCTGGGCTTCAGGAGAGTTAACTTCAGTCTCTTCAGGGAACTTCTTTGAAGAATTTCACACGAACATGCTCTGCAGTGAGCAGGATCCTAGAGTATTCAACAATCACTTCATCTAGGCTCAAGACCAGTGCATGATCAGCAAGGAATTCCTGTCAAAATCCAAACATAGGCAGGAGATTTAAAGGAGGTGAAAACAGGGACAGGTCACCTGGGCCGATTACTGTGATGTTGTCAGAATGTAAAAATGCAACAAGGAGGGCCAAGGCCCATTTGGAATTAATCTGGCCAAGAACATCCAGGATAACAAGAAGGGCTTTTTCCAATACATCAAGAACAAAAAGGAAAGTGTGAGCCTTTTTCTGTGAGGAACAGGAGCCATTGCAACAGAGGCTGCAGAGAAAGCAGAGGTACTGAATGCCACCTTGGCTTCAGTCCTCACTGACAAGACCAGCCTTCAGGAATGCCTGACCCAGGAACAAGGTCTGGAGGAAGAAAGACTTTCCTTTTGTTGAGGAAGATTGGCTTAGAGATTGCTTAGGTAAACATGATCTCCACAAGTCCATGGGCCCCAATGGGAGTGATGGGAGTCCCACAAATGCTTGAGGGAGCTGGCAGACACTGTAGCTGGGCTATTCACAATCACTGAAAAATCATGGTGATCAGGAGAGGTGCCTGAGGGCTGAAAGAAAGCAAACATCACTTTGGTCTTCAAAATGGGCAGAAAGGGGGATCCAGGGACCCACTGGACAGTCAGCTTCACCTCAGTCCCTGGAAAGTTGATGGTATGGCTCATCCTGGATACCATCACTGGACATGTGAAAGACAAGAAGGTAATAGGGAGTACTGAGCATGGATTAACCAAAAGGAAGTCATGCTTAACCAAACTGATTACCTTCTACAATGGGACTGTTGGCTGGATGAGGGGACAGTGGTGAATGTTGTGTACCTGAACTTCAGCAAGGCTCTGGGTACCATGATACCATAAAGGCAGAGTCAGGAATACCATCTTGACGAGTGGATGTGGATTGAGAACCGGCTGTTTGGCAGATCCCAGAAGGTGACACAGTGACAGTGAGCAGGGTCTAGTTGGAGGCCTGTCACAAGTGGTGTCCCCAAGGTTCAATGATTTGGACAGAGACAGAGGCCTCCTCAGCAGGTCACTGACAGCACAACTCTGGGAGCAGACACCAGTACCCCAGAGTGCAGCCTTGACAGGGTGGAGAGATAGGCAGAGAAGAACTGTCGGAAATTTGACAAGAGCAAATGCAGGGTCCTGCACTGAAGAAAAATAAGCCCTGACACCAGCTGGAAAGCAGCTCTGAGGAGAAGGGCCTGGGGTTCCTGGTGTTCTGAACCATGAGCCAGCAGTGTGCCCTGGTATCCAAGAAGGCCAATGGTGTCCTGGGGTGCATTGGCAAGAACATTGCCAGCAGGGTGGGGGAGGTGATCCTGTGATCCTTCCACTCTGCTCAGCCCTGGTGAGGCACATCTGGAGTGCTCTGTCCAGTTCCGGCTCCTCAGTGCCAGAGAGACATGGAGGTCCTGAAGTAAGTTCAGTGGAGGCCACAAATGTGGTTATCTACAGATAACCTTCACCCCCTGTTCCCTGTTGTAGCTCAGCCTATCAGGTGCCCATCAGGACCCTCTCACTTTAGGCCTCCTTTTCTCCTTCCTCATGAGTGAGAGAGGATAACAATCACATATTCTTCTTAGCTCCCACATTTTTTAGACTTCCAAAACAAGGAGCTGCATTTCCTTCCAGGTCAGACCTTTTGCAGAAAAAAACTGAATGCAAAACATTTCATTATAATGTTTCAATCCCCTCTTTTCTTGGCAAAGATGGCAATATGCAGAGACCACCACACCACAGTGTCCTGTGTCATTTCTTCATCTACTGGTGCCCATCTAGGTAACAGTCTCAATTTAAGGACTTGGGCTCAGTACTCTGGCTCAGGGTAATAACTCAGTTGCATTTGATGATTCAATAACTCAGAAAGCAACACAGTTGCATTTGATGATTCAATAATTATTGCCTGCCTTTGTGAACACTGTCCAACCGAACTTATTAGCATGTATTGGCAAAATACATGTTATTACATACATACAGACTGCAATGTTCTCCCTCCCATTTGTCATGAACCAAGACCACATACAGATTCAAGTACAATTTCTCATCTAAATGGCAGCAAGCTATTTTATTTATATGTGTAAGATACTATTCCACTCTGTCTGTGTCCTTAGACATGACAAGGAAATGCATCTTACTTTGTGTTTGCATAGCAAAATGGGGTCCTTATCCATGCCTTAGGCTCTGTGGCACTATTGTGATAATGTGATAATGCAGTAAACACTGCTGTCACTGCCCACGGAAATGCACTCCACATGTTTCATTCTGTTTTAAGCTGTCATTTGCATGTTGGCCCTCAGCTTCTTGCATTCATTAGATAGACAGAGACAACTGAAGCATGAGTGCTAGTTGTCTGGTGTGGCTTTTTTATATTACAGAAATGAAATAACAGATATTCTTAATGAAAGTTGCTAAAACTTTCACAACATACATTTTTAGTTAAAAATGGCAAATCCTGCAAAAATAAAATTGTAACATCTTAGAGAAAACAAATTACTAGTATGGAGGAAAATTATTATCTGCCCCTTTTGCAAAAAAGAAGAAAAGGGTGACTGATAATCTGTGACAATTCTGGCACTGAGGAACTTTGGACTCTGAAAGAACACGATTCTGCTTTCACCAAATTATAAGCCCCTGAGAGGCTTAGGGTGTGATCTCTGGAAATTCTGAATGCTACCTGTACTGTGCTCTCCGTTTGTATTCCCAAATGGTTGTCTTGTAAACAATATCGGAAAATAGAGTGCTTCAGATGATCTGGTGTGCCTGAGGTCTGGCAGTCACACTGCTGTACACAAGGTCATAGCTTGTGAGAATGGCAAAGATACAGGAAAGCTTAACGTTCAACATTCCCTGGGGACACAATATCTACCCCACACAGCATAAAAGCAACTTTTTCTATTAAACCCCACCAGCTCTGGAGCAGTGACAGTGTAGAAACAGCCTGCATGTCTACTTCTCTCCTGAGCGCTTCAGGGGGACACAGTGACCTTGCAAACCTGGGGTATTACAGAGACACTGTGATCAATGGAAGCTTCATCCCTTCTCTCTGCAAAAGGGGAGAGGCTCAGAAGGCAGACCACAAATAAGAATGGTAACTCATTTTTCCACACTACCCATAGCAAAGTACATTTTGATTCATGAGCTCTGCAGAAGACAAGTTCCAGTGCAGTGCAAAACACTCTATCCCACACAGTAACCTGAGGAACTAAATGTTTCTTTTGAAATACAAATCTCAGACAGCATATTCCCACATGAATGTATTCACATGTATAGAGGGCAGAGCATTCTATCTCAGATTTTTGAATTTTATTTCTTGCAGAACTCAGAAAGTGATCCAAATTAAACAGCCATTACAGCCTCTCTCTCAATAGCAGATTTTATCCTTGAAACCTCCTTTAGTCCTTAAAATCTACACCTAGATTTTAGGGGATGAATAGTCCCACTGAAACCATAAAATTTCCTTTTAATAAGTATAGGAAATAAAGTATAGGAAATAAAGTATCCTTTATTTCCCTGAGGGACTGGACGGCCTCAGTCAGCCCATTTCCCAGGCACAGCCCTGGCAATGACCCTGGGTAAATGCAGCCCCACTTCAGGCATTCTGCAATCTCATCTTGTAAGCCCATAAAACTGAGCTCAAATACTGCCCAGTCTGGCTAAGCATTCCTATTGCACATATCTAGTTTTTCACCAACTACTGCTGTGTCCTAAATGCCAAATGCTTCATCAAATCTCCAGACCAAGACCAAGGCAGATGGAAAGCAACAGGCTTTTTGTACTCCACACACTCTCATACCCTTTCAGGGATAAAAGCAGTCACTCAACATACAACTTCACCATTATATCTGGCAACATTTTACTAATTGCCTCACTGTCAGGGAACTCTTGCAGAATTTTCTTTATCAAATTCTCACACCAGCTAAGCCAGAGGATGTGCCCAGTGCACAAGAGTCAGAGTTGTAAACACTTTTCATTTACTTAACAGAAAGCATGTTCCATGCCAAATCTGTAGCTGTAGCCCACATCCCTTTTGTAGCCTTCAACATTTCTAGTCTCCCTATACATTGAATGAAATTTGACTACTAGCGTATGCTCTTTTACATTTGGGCCACTAATAAGGTGAAGGATGTCATCAATATTACAGCAGATCTGGCACTGGTTAAAGCAAATCTGTGTAGATGAAGGAACAATCATTAAGGCTTTACGGACATACTTTCCTCCAGAGTGTCTAAAATCCTCCCCACATGCCCTCAAGTGCTGGAGTTCATTTTGATCTCTGATGTAGCTGAAAGATGTGCAAAAGCAGGCACAACATCAATCACAGATTAAGTGCTTGAGAGGGCACTGTTTCGTTTATTCCAGTGAGTGCATAAAATATCTGGCATTCATGAATTGTGTCAGAATGGTGTTTACTTTGGACAGAAATATACAATTATCATGTTCATAAAGCAGAAACCCTTCTCTCAGCAAGACAACTCATGATATTTCTGCAAAGAAATACTGCTACAAGAATCCCACTGAACCTTTGGGAGGACAGTACTTTCCCTTTTATTTCCCTTCTTTCTTAAGCATATATTTAGCTGATCTATTTCAGGAATGCAAGGGCAAATCTTCACTGTTCAAAATGAGAAAAACAATATCCTGTAGAAGCAGATTCAACTTTAATTACAAAACAATATCAAATTTGTACAGACACAATTGGGAAACAGAATTTGTTAAACTGGCTTCCCCATGGATTCATAATCTTCCTGTACCATCCAGTCTGCAGGATAAAACTCAGAATCCTCCTCCAGCAAACGTTTGGGTTACTGCGTAAGCAGGAAATCCTCTGGAGAGAGGGAAGGCAGAGGGAGGTTAGAAAATGCAATTTCTTCTGCATCTCTCAGAGAAGTGCCAAACATTATGTAGGGCACAAACCAGCACTGCATGTTCACCACAATCATAGCTCTTCTTGTCTTCTTTGAGTACTGCAAAGTCAGTGAGTCGGGAATTTCAGGATGAATTTACATGTCACTGTGCATACCTGCTTGTTCTTTAAAAAAACAGAAACTAGGAGAGCAGTTTAAAATACACTTTGATGCAGTGAACAGAACAAAGAAGTTCTTTTCTCAACAGATTATCTCAGAGACCGAGTGTGAAAACACAGAGTTTTGCTTCAAGGGAAATAGGTTAATATAAATTATTATATTAATAATTTATACTGAGACAGGTAGCAGGGGAACCTCAGAGCTGTCTCTGAGGCCGGAGAAGACATCACCAGCAAAACCAATAACCTGCTTGGGAATGAAGAATAACACATTACTTCTTGGGCCACACCTGTCAACACCTGGTAGAATTTTAATTGTTCTTGGAATACCACCAAAATACAACTTGGCTAGGCACAAGAAGGACATCAAAATAATTTTTAGAAATTGGTGCCCTCAAAATTACCAAAAGCTCCTCCTGCAAAGGGTGGGGAGAAGAAGAAAGAAGGCAAAGGCAACTAAATCCACATCTGCATCTTCCCCGTAGTTTTCCAAACAATAAAAGACAAAGCTTTTAAAAACAGGCTAATAGAAACACATCAAAAGCAAGTTCTTCCATTATCAGAATGCAGAATATTTATGGAAGATCTAAAAGGAAAATACAACTTTTCTTAAAGGTTTTGGATTACAATGGTAGTTCTGACCACAAAGAAACAAGAGCATTCACAGAGCAAAAATAGAACAGTGATAAAGCAGATGTTGGAGCTTTTCAGGACATTCAGTTTGTGCCTATTTTTTCAGAACAGAGGTATCCACTGAACTACTTATGACTCATGAAAGAAAACTATGTACCATATCCTGGACATGGTGTGTAAATAAATTCTAGAGTGAACATGTGTACACACACAAGAAAGAAACATTAAAATATGTGAATATTCATATCAAATAATATATCAGCAGTGCTGACTTATTACAGGAAGGATAGGAGGTATAGTTATCAAAAATTACTTGTTTTCTCATGCTTTGTGAAAGCAACTGCAGGACCTAGAAATATTTCCACTATTTCTGAACAACCTTGGTATCATTCAGGATTTCACATGACAGTGCAAATAAAAAGAATGGGCAAAAATCACTACTATAAATACTGTGAGTTTTTACCAGTAAGGTTTTTTTAAATCTCAATTTTAAAATGCATAAATACCATTACAGCTTTAGAAAGACATTTTAAAAATGTGATTGGGTTTGAGAGGCATCAGCAAGCAGACCATGAAAAATAAGATTTTTTTATTTTAAAATCAATTTAAATAAATTAAACTTGTCAGAATAACCTAGTTAATGAGCAAGAAGGTGTAGAAATTGAAGTTTTTAAGGTACAACGTAGTTGCTGCAAAACCTGGTTAATATAAAAGAATTGCAAAAAATCCCCATAGAGACAGTTAAGATATTATAAAGGCCTTACAACTGTACAGATTACTATAAGAAAACTATAGGGTGTGCACAAACACACACTACCCTATGCAGACAGTATGTTACAAGAGCAATAAAATATAACAAGGGAGTCAAGGTAATTCACAGAGCAAATAAATTCCAAAAGATTACTCTAACAAACAAGCCAACCAAATAAATAAAACAAAACAAAACAAAAACAAAATAAACAAAAAACCCCCCACCAAACAAAACAAGAACACCCAAAAAAAACCCCAGAAAACAATCTCTGTCCAAAATATTGCAAGGAACTTCTAGCCATCCCTGTCCAAAGACTAACTCCAGATCATTTTCATCATAACAATGATCCAAAAAGGTACTTTGGGGTGAAAAAAGCCAATAGGACACAAGTAAAAAATTATTTACAGAACCTATAACAATTCTTTAAATAGTCCCTGTGAAACAATTACAGGAATTACCAACTGTGGAATTGTTTATCAACCAATCCGGGTTTCTGTTTCCAAGACAGTACAAAGACCTCCACTTCCAAACAAAAAGTAGAAATCACAGCCTGGAAGTGCCACAAAGAGAATCTGTGAAAAGGACTGAAAACAATCTGGTGGACTGAAGAAACAGGTAATGAAAAGAAGGTGTGAATGTCAAGTCAGACGCTGGCCTCAGAAATAGGGTCTGTGTCTATGCACAGATTTGGTGTCTTTACCCATTTCAGAGAAGGCAGTAATCTGGGAGTTGCTGAAAGGCAGGAGTTAGCAATCAAAACCACTGTGGCCACAGGGAAGAACTGTAATTCCTGCTTCCCCTTCCTCCCCAGTCCAACCCAGCCTCCTGCAGTTCTTCCTACACTCCTACACAAGATGAATGAGCTCCAAGAGAGCCAGGAGAGAGCAAGTTATTTACACAAACCTAGCTGAAACAGAACTCATCCCTTGACACCTGAAAGTAAATGTGAATATAGAACAAGGAGGAGAATATATTAGATTAATAAAAATTACCTCAGTGGTTGTGATTGTAGATTTAAAATCTATGTGCTCTTTCACTGGAAAGACTTTCTACATAACAGAATGAAACAAAAGTACAGGTGCAAATGTTGGTAAGATGTAACCAATACTGCTGTCTTAGCATTTTATCACATAACAACAGAAATCTCTACACAACCAAAGTCTTGTTCTCTTCCCCACAAGCACAAAGGAGACAAGAGGGGTCTCTCTGTATATTAAAATAAAGTTGATTTCTGCCTCTGTCTCCTCTGTGGACACTAGCCTTGGGCAGTGTGATTTTCCTCATGCCCACATATACCAGCATCCTGCTACCAGAATTTCTCTTCTACAGCATTTTTCCACACTTAGGTTAAAACTCAGGCCAGCTGCATGAATTACTTCGTGAGATCTCATCATCACAATATGAATGAAGCATTCCTCCATTATGTTTTCACTGAAATTACACCATAAATTCTTCTGGGCAAGATACAAGCCTCTGATTCTCAAGAAAGTAAGAGGATGAAAATTGCTACCTCTTTGGTGCATATCATGCACACACAAAAAATAACCAGAACTGTCCTGAAACTGTGTGGATTGGTAATTTTCCATTTTGATGTGCCACTCTTCTTGCTTTAATCCCACAAGCCAGCAACATGGTTTGGTTGGTTTGGGGACTGACAACTGCTCAACTCTTCTCTATTCTGGTGGCTGTTAAGTACCAATAGAGAGACCATATGAAAAAACTCCAGAAATCCTGGAAATGTGAGTGGATTCTCCAGTCAAAACAGAAAACCTCCCTGGATATGCACCTAGCAACTGGCAGGGGCTCCTCAAGCTGCTGGAGTGATTTTTTCTGAATGGCTGAATCTGCACACTGAATCACTCACAGCACCGTCTGTGAAAGCCTCTGCTGTTTCCTTCCCTTTCCAAGGATGGAGCTAAAGAAAACTCACACAGGGCAGGAGCAAGCAGGGTCAATGTGTGTGGTGCACTCCACCGACTTGCACACTGAATGTTTCAAGATAAATTCTTGAAGTCATTAAAGTTTAGGCTGGCACAGCACAGCTTCTAAGTTTAACTCATACCCCAGGTAACTGTCCCATCTAACACAAGAGTAGCTATCATCCTCTGACTGTGCAGTATTTATCTTTGTTTCTCAATTTTAAATTAATAAGGTGAATGTGAAAGATCTGCTGCCTGCCTTTTGTTCTGAAAAGCAAAACTAAATAGGATTAGAAATATGTTCTGTAGCATTTCTGTGCCATGCATAGCACTCCACTCCACTCTCATCTGCATTTTCGCAAGTACTCTTCAAATAAAGAAACAGCCATGTCTCATTTATCGCTCCTCTATAGGGCTTGGAGATTGTGTCCATAAAAATGAGAACAGAAAACCATTGACTGAAGTTGTGCAGAACACTTTTGTATTAGACTGTGTTTCTAAGAGCGCTCAAGTGAAACAGCACACACATACACCCTCCACACTACCCAGGAAAATCAAGACTGCCATCACAGAACAGATTACAGGTACAAATCCAAGATTACAAATCCAAGATATGCAGATGTTTTGAAAGTACCTGCTAAAACCAGTGTGACTCCTGGTTTAGCCACCAAAAACCATTGAAGATCCTCTTCACAATTTTTCAGATTTTCCACTTAAAATGAAAGTGCCATGAACATAGCTACTATTTCACACAATTTAGTATCAAACTATAAAATACATCTTCAGTCATTTAAAAAAAATCTCCTTTTTTCTTTCTTTTTCTTCCTTTTTAAAAATGGAGATTGCATCTATACTAAGACTACTAAAACCCTCCAAGCATTTTAGAGTGTTGAAATCCACCACCCATGTCAGGCAAACTGCTAGGACACAACAGTACTGTTTCCCCAAATGAACATTCTTGCTGACTAGCTCCCAGGTAATGACTGGTAGATAGGAGAGTCCAGGAACCATTCCCAAAAATCAGTGCACATATAGACACTCTGTTTTGGAAACAAAAGTGTTTGACTAGTCTCTGCATCTGGAAAAAAAAGAAGTACACACCATTGCAGTCTGAACTTCATGCATCAATATCTTCACAATTTCACCTTATTTATGTTTAATAAATTATTATGTCCTGTTGTAAATTTTCTGACACTGTCTGGGTTTGGAACATGAGGGTATTGTGTGTTTGTTTTAATTTTGTAATACCATTTCTTTTTAGTTTTCTGTTATGTGAAAAATTGTGAAAAGTGGGCATACAGACTGATGGCATGAAAAAGGTTTTACATGAGGTTGTCAGAAGTTCCAAAGTTATCTTTGCAACATTGCCCTTTTACAGCAAATTTAAATATTATAACATCGAGAAAAAATTGGTCAGATGGAAATCATCTTGGTTTGTGTTCTTTAAGTACAGTTCTAATCAAAAGGGAGTTGCTATGGGGAAAATATCATTGTGAGATAATGTATTTGAAAGGAGCAAAATTTGTCTTCAATACAAATAATTTACTTCTTCCTGGGGTTCAAGTAAACAAGGGAAAAATAACGGCATTTTTAATGAAGGTGTTGACTCACTTAACATATTTTCCAAAGGGAGCATTTAAGAGCAATGATTTTGCAGCCACTTAATTCTTATGTATCTTACTGCAATTATTTTGAATCATCAGATTTCCAACTATTGCAGGAGTTATTTCCATTTGTGAACACTTCTGCTGAAAAAGAACTGAAGGTATACCGCCCTTTACCTTCTCATTTCTGACTGTGAACAGCCTTGAGAAATTTTATATGTTTTCTAACCATATATGGATTGATATGATACATTTCCTATCAAGTCTCCAGAGGGGAAACTTTTCCTCTAAATATAACAGTACTAGATCATCAGTGTGTATTCCCCATAAGCAGCAGCCACAAATATGATGATTACTGCTCACACTCGGCTTACAACTGCCATAGAACAACGCTGGTCTTGAAATGGTAAGCACACTGAAACGGCCAGAGGTGGTTGTCAACACACCTCCACCAAAAACGTGTTAGACCCTGAAAAGAGGAAAAGAGAAGCACTTTTAGGAATTGAATGCCTGTAGCTGAGAAAGATAACATAAACTGACAGAGGAGAAGTGAAAAAAGAAAAGTGAGATGTTGCTTGAAAAGTGTGATATTATTGTTGTTATTATGGTTATCGTAATCATTATTACAATAATTATTGTTATTTCATGCCAGAAAGAAGACTTAATATTAAATTGCTGAATTATTAACACTGTGTTTTCACTATCAGACAAGGAATTAAAAACACAGTGAAAAGAAGGAACAAAAATGTGACTTGTAAGGTCTAGAATGGGTCTGTCAGAAAACAAGGCTAGGGAGAAAAATGAGCAGTATTTAAGCAATCAAAAATAAAGGAACAGACAAGAAAACTAAACTAAAGGAAGAGCTCTAAGGAGATATATTCCATATGCAGCAGGGAAAGGCACAGCCAAAGTCGTATGCTGACAGCTTGACTTTAACAGGACAAGGAGAGAAGGATTATCTGGACGTTATGAACATTGCCAACAGGTTGACATTATTCCCTCACTAGGGAATGGAGGGGAAGTGCAAAAAGAGAGAGAGAATGACAAGAAGATGGAGAGCCATCTCAGTATGTTTGATTTAATAAGCCAAAATACTCAGAAGAATAAGAACCTGTGCTACAGAAAACAAGTATTTTATCACAGAGATAATTACTTTCCAGTCTTCCAACCCACCTGGTTGTTTTTGAGGAGGAAGAGAAAAATCAGCTGTGATTTTTCCCATTCTTTAACCTAAGTGTTTAGAACTTGAGTTTTTAATATAATATCTGTTACAGGGGACCAGTGAAAACCATTCAGACTCTCTCTCACCTTGCCATAGGAAAGGCATTAATATCTCCTTTTCTTAAAGCTCAAAGTTCAGGAGCGTTGATACACACTGTAAAATAATTTCTAACCTCTACAGGAAATCCAAGCTAGAAAAATACAACCAAAACATGAAAATACATTACTTCCTTACAAATTAATTATTTTGGCTACTTAATTCTGCCATATTATTTCTTCTTGGCTGCCTCATCTATTCAATCTGTATCAGTGCACCGAAGATGCTTATGTAGACTAGGGCGTCTCAAGGTACAAGAAAACCTTGGGGTGAGGTGCAAAAAGCCCTTTCAAAACAAAAAAGCGCATGAAGTTCCTGCAAAGCATTCTGTATCTCACAGGAGCCACTTTTCTACACACAGGATCAAAATTATGATTTGCAGTTCACAGATATAAGCAGTGCTGCATTGTGCTTAAAGATTTTTCAATTGCCTTTTATTCTTACTTCAGCTCTACTTCTACTGTTCAGATAGTGTCCAAACATGCCTGACCATAATGAATTTAAAATCTTTATGCAAAGCTGAAAGAAAATGAAAGGAGGGTAAAAGTGAAAAGACTATACTTTATACTAAGTTACTTATCACCTAAATTGTTTCTTTTTACTGAAACACACCTTCATCTTAACCATGGACTGGGTAAGTCTTCAAGTACAGATTCCCTTATTTATTAGCAATCAAAATATGAATTGCAATGTCAATCACAACACAAAGTAAACAGGCAGTTAAAAATTAAAGGCAAGATTATGGTCTTAGGACAGGAAATTTTTAGATTTTGGTCATTAATCAGACGGCATGAGATTGTGGGGAAAAAAAAAATCATTAATAAGCTTTAGCCAACAATAAAGCTGTTCATCTGCAGTTTAGTATATGTTGGATAAATCCTGTATAAACCAGCTCTGTGAGTATTTTCACTTAAAAAATAGCGAGAGAGAACAACAGAGTTTATGAATTGTTAGTAATATGGCAATATTACACATAGGTATGCACCTTTTCTTTATCAGAGACAAGGAAACTAATGTTAAGCAAGTACCAAGTTTCAGGAACACATATTAAAACCTATCAAGAGAATTAATTTCTTATTTTTCAATGAAAAACTGCCAACACCCAAGTAATCTTCTAGCACCACACTCTCTTCCTGTTTCCTTTTCAGTCTTGGAAGAAGCTAAGAGCACATCTTTAAGAATTATTAATGTATAAAAACAAAAAACAAATTCCAACACATGCAATTACAACAGCAATAGCTTTAACCCATAGGCGTAGCTTCATCAGAGAGTGTTCTCATGAACAACTCTCACCAGGACTACCCCCGGTAACTGTACAATTAGAGGCTCAAACATGAAGACAGGAATACAAGCCCTAGTGAGCAGTTTCTAAAATGTGTCAACAGAACACAGAGAATAATTCTTCCTAACCTGCATCTCCATCCTTATCTCATCTTACTATTTTGAACCGCTGTAGTATCAATCCAGCAGCTCAAGGCACTTGCTGGTTACGCTTCTGACATCGCTTACAGGATAAATATAAATTCACTAAGTCTCCTGCCTTCTGTCTACATAATCCCTTAACCTCTCCCTTCCCACAGCTATGATTTGCTGCCTTTTTCACATCTCTGGCCTCTCCACAATTTTCATTCTGCCTTCCCTTTTCATGCTGCCTTCCCTTTCCCACTTATTTTTTTTTAACTCATTGACATTCAGCATACCTTCACAGTGAGACTTGTGGTCACTGCTCTTTTACTTCACAGCCTGCTTCAGCATGTTGTTTTGGGGTTTACATTTTATTGAGGGATGGGAATTTTAAATAGTGTTATCTGGTTAGCAGATTTCTATTAAATTTAGCGTTTGGCTGTAAGACACAGACCAAGCAGATAATATTAATCAAGTAGACAACTTTTCAGTGATCAATGTGCTACAAAAAGAACTAGATGGAACAGTGTATGTCACATTTAAAAGAAAATTAGAAAAAAAAAAAAAGAGTCAAGCAAATAAATTATTAGCTGAAGTACAGGCAGCAGTATTCAAACTGCACAGAAGCTGCTCCCAAAATTAGATTAGCAAAGCACAAGACCATTCTACATTATTGAACTATCAGCAGCAGAAGGAAGTGAGCTTTCTCAGATTTTATCACCTTCATTTTAAATTCTGCAAAAAATGTTAAAAGGTCTAAGAACTGAACATGAGTAAATCAAAGATTTATTCTGCTATATTTTCTCCCTGATTCCTAAACCACTTTTTAAAAATAACATTTTCTCCTTGTTCAAATCTGGACACACATAGAAATTCAAGTTTTTTCTTTGAAGCAACAATCAAATCACTATTTAGATACAATTAAAAAAAAAACAGTATTGTAGCCAAACTATATTTTTGGGAATATCAAAACAGATTTCTGTATAGGAAAGGTCATTCAAAGCAAAACCTGTGACATTTAAAAGGCCCCATTACAACACAATTTTACACATGTGCTGGGGCACAAGAAGACCCAGTCATGCAGTATTTCTACAAATAAACACACAGATAACAAAGTTTATCTTTCAATAATAAGCTCCAAATGAGAGGAAAAGCTTCAGTCATGCCAAACTTATCTCCGGTTGCGCACAGCTGAACCTGAACATCTCAAGGAGTAAAGAAAACTTGAATTAAGGAGTGAGCGAGTGGCACGGGTTAAACCAAGACTTGGTCTAGGCCATTGCTACTAAAAGGCTAAATTGTTGCATTTAGTTATTGCTTGAAGTCAGCAAAACTGGAAGTTTTTACCCATTATGTCATTGAGTCAGAAGAGAACTGTCTCATTAATACCTCCAGAAAGGAGGTCTTCTTGCTGCTCCAGACTCATTTCCAATAGTTTTGAAGACCTGCTTCCCCCATTGCCCTCTTTCAAACCTTGGTTCTGTGCTTTGTCAGGCAGGCTGCACAAGCAGGTCACCTCTTTCTCTTGTAAATGGAAACAGACAGTGGCCACTGGCCCTTCAGGCTGTTTTTCATAACCTCGCCATTTCAGCTGTGCCGCAGCCGCTTCACCGTACTGCTGCTATAAGACTGTCTGACTACAGGTTACAGAGACAAACAAAAAATCAAACAAACAAAAAAACCTTCACGTGGGAAAATAAACATCACCATAAGAATTAGTTAGGTGTTCCTCGGGTCCCAGCCCATTCTTGTGTCTGTCACCACATCATCTGTTTTGCAGTCACAAAGTCTGTCAGATGAGGAGGATGGCACATTGAGTCTCGACCTTTGAGATGCAAACCTAGCCTTGAGCAACTTGGTGACCCACATGGCAGCTGCACAGCTCGATAACTAGTTGGCTGGAGTCTAAAAATGCATGATTCATTTCTGATTCTCTGATTTTCCCCACACTGCACCATATGCTGTCACTAGACTATTTGCTAAAAAAATGTAATTTCCAAAAGCAAACTTTATTAGCTTGGTCGCCTGATGAAACACTACTTTAAAATAACTTTAATAATAAAAGAAACATGTATTTTCTTTTCCTACCTAAACACCAAAATTTACATAAGAAGGAAAAAAATACACACATGTGCATATGCAGCTTTTAAGTATATCTCCTCCTGCTTATTTTTCCTAAAACAAACACCCAGTGTTATAGATGAGTAACATACAATTCTTGTGGTGTATTTTGTAGAGCCAAAGATCTACAGTGCATCTGAAAATTAGCATACACCTCTGCCCAGAAGTGGTACCAGGTTCCTGTGATACTAATCTACATGTACAAGCCAACTGCTGGAAAGATATAATTGAAAAAGTAGGGTTTGGTAAAACTTGGTGTGCTAAACTGTATCAAATCATACCTATACACCTCATCATCTAGACTAGCTACATATCTCCCCTCCCTTTTCCCTGAACAGCAAGAATTTCAGTCATCACATTCCTTACTGCATCCTGTGTCCTTAGGAGACTCTGATGGCATTTCTCAGTGTTGTGGAATTAGGATTTCTTATCCTCTTAATGACCAAAACACAGCTGTCCAACATGTTCCAGCCAGCACAACCCTGGCATCTCTACTGTTAACCCAGCAGCACATCATCTGGGCCATTTTGTCCCAGTGAACATGCATCAATATGCACATATAGATCTAACTGGCATGTGGGAGTTCCTTTCATTAAAAAAAAAAAAAATTAGTATTGCTAAAGCTCCTAGCAAGTTTTGTCCACACTATGAAGTTCAAATACAGGTCTGACAAAGAGACTAAAGACAAAAAGTTGAGTGGTTTGGGATTCATTAATTCATTCTAGTGTCTAAAAAGCTATGTGCACACAGAAGGATAAAGAAACAATCTGAGCTAGTCCGACATTTTAAATGCTTTTGTCAGTGTACAGACACAGGAAAACAAGTTCTAAATGAGATTATAACAGAATTCAATCTTCAGAATTATCCTTAGAAATCTAATAGTTAAAATATTTTCAACAGTGATTTTTCTCTTGCCTGCAGAATGAGCCACAGCAACACAATACCATACAACTTGTTCTGATCTCATTGCTCCACCTTGCCGAATACAACACCTAAAGTGTTAAAGTAACTATTTTTCTACTCTGTAGGCATTGAAGGGAATACTCTCAGCATATGTAAATCTATTGAATACTTCAAGCCCAAAGAACTGTCATAACATTGTCTCAGAATCTGACCTTAAATTTATGATTGTTTAAAGAGACTAATTTTTAAAGGTGCCAAATAAGTTCTGCAAAACTTCCATTAACTTCAAGAAAAGACTCTGAAGGCCATGCTGCTTCTTACTCAATAAATCTTATAACCAGACTCTTCACTAATGAGAGCACTAGAATGATACACATACAAAATATTTTCAGTGATTTCTTGTTACTTCCAGGTCACACGCCGTTCAAGAGTAACTAGTAGGCAACCACGGACTGGGAGAGGAGTGCGTGTGGAGCA